>NC_042299.1:15110975-15134080 GCF_901000725.2 Takifugu rubripes | reverse complement strand
ATCGACTATAAAAGTCCTGACTGGCCTGAGCTTTCCCAGCACAGACTTCCCAACGTTATTCCTGGCTGATTGCTTTTTCTGGGGTTGTTCAGCTTCTGCTTATTGCTTGACTCTGACCACCAGGGAACTTCCATTACTGTGTATCACCATCGTAACCTGCTTACTTCCATAAAAACCTTGGGCCAAACCTAAATATAGCTGTTTATGGCTGCAGTGAAACGCTCCTCGTGAATCACTCTCACACATTCGCAGAGGCACCTTAAAATCCCAATCAGTCCTCACTTTAATGCCTGTTTTTAAAATCCCGTAGCTATATCAGCATTCCACTGCTGACCCCTCGTTTCCTGCTCACAGTCTTTCGACAGAGCTTTGGTTTCACTCCAGACCAGGAGGCAGCCGTCACTGTGCAGAGTCGACCCCTAAAGTTGTACTGTTGCCTCATCGGCTCACGCCCTCTGTCAGGTGCTGGTCCTGAGCAGGCACGGCCAAACCCGGTCCTGGATTTCCCACTGAACGCACTTTTAACAGTCGGACTGAAAAGCCGGCTGGATCGTGGCCGAGGCCTGGCTTTGGACGTGGTGTTGAGGCCTTAAAGATGAAATCACGTTTGGATTTACCTCAAAATGCAGTTTATCATAGAGAAACCTGCAGAGAACGGGATCCAAGGGCCTCCTGGGGACTGATGCCACCGGTCCAAATAAAGAAGTCGTAAACATGCCGGTTGGGATCGCCGCAGAATCGACTGGGATCGGTCCAGGGTCTTTGACACAAACAGTCGCGGTGAGGAAATGACATCCTGATAAATATGCGCCCCCACCGGGGGGGGGCTGATGCCCAGGTGGGGGCTCGGGTCTGAAGACTCCTGTATTCAGCAGCTGCCGTCGCTCCATGCCGCTGCAATTCCCCATCATAATAACTGTAAAATTTAATGGGGCAAAGACGGATGCGTGGATGTGTCGGCACGTGGACGCGCGCCCCCTCCCAGGTGAACGCTAAAGAAAACAGAGCGCGGCCGAAATGTCCAGATTTATAGTCGGGGCTTCATCGGGAGACGCCACCACCCAGGATCTCTGAATATTGCAGCGCCTCCTCCGTGCGTGCGCCTCAATATGGATGCGGACGCCTCCCGCGCCGTCTCGCTGGGCGGCCTCCGCCCGTCTCTCCGTGCTGTAATGCTGCTTTTCACCCTCTGTAATGATTTTTTCGGCTTGTTTGCAGCCTGTTGTCGTTATCCGGCAACCACAGCGGTCATTAGTGTGGCGAGCTGCTCTGTGCGGACCAATAAAGAGGGGCCTTAACAGCGTGGCTGGTGGTAAAAGTGGGTAAGAGAGGGTCTGATGGATGAGCGCCCCTTGATTTAGGAGGGATGGAAACAGGTGATCACTGAGAGCCAACGGGTGAAATGGGCCGAGGAGGGTAAGAATAGGTGAAAGGAGATAAATGTGCGTCACGTGGGGGGAACGGCTGCATGCTGATAATAAATGGCGCCAGATGAAAGTGCGCCGGGGAAGGAAATGGATAAGAGAAGCGCGCACGTGTGAGGAAAGATCAAACCTCGCTCCAAAGGACAACACTGATATACGATTACAAGATGATATTATTAGAAGCTCTTCATCACCCTCTGCTGTCTCGGCCTCTTCTCCTCCGTCTAAATTACCCTTTCCCGTCTCCAGTTTCCTCCCGTCTCCTGTTCACGTGCTGCAGGACCCGCTGACGACTCTCTGTTCTCTGTCCTTTAACACCATTGTGCCCCCCCCCCAGTTCAAACTAATCTGTCTCATCAAATGTGTCTCCTCGAGTCTCCGAGGTGCAAACGGGACGCGGGAAACTGGAGTGTCGACCGGCAAAATGAGGATAAATGGGATGAATTTTGAAGCAGCTTCACTATTCTGGCCGCTGATCAGCATCCTGTCGTATCCCCCCCCCCCCCCCCCCCCAGGGGGTAGCTTCATCACTGAGGGTGACAGCTGAACACCAACAGCTTTGTATCGAGACATCAGCTGATCGAAGTACAATGCAGCACCAAGATGGGTGACATGACTTCCAACCCCCACTTCATTTGCACCCCCCCCCCCCCCCCTCCAGATTCGCCTGTAACGAAGAAGCATCAGGAAATATCAACCTCCCAGCGAACCTTTAAATGCCAGCCATACAGATCAGTAACTTTTAATGAACTCCTCCCGCCTGGATGGATCCCTGCCGCCCTCTGCACGCTCCCGAGGAGCGGGAGGAGCCTCCTGAGCCTGGGAATGAATCACCGGACGGATCGTAGATAAATGACAACCCTGGTTTGAGTCCGTCTCCTGGTCCTACGTGGAGATGGAGCAGATATATGGAGGATGAGGGCGGAGCCATCCCCAGAGCCCAGCACCCTATAAAAGACGTGATACCTGCTCTAATCTAGCTGCATTTGCATAAGTGGGCTAAACGAGTTCCCATTCTAGCCAAAGCTGTAGGAAAATAATGAGCCCCTTTTAAGGAAAGCCACTTTTCTCATTGCTTGGCTCCAGCAGTTCATTCCCTGGAGCATTTCCTGTTGATCGAGGGCGACAGGGCAAATGTGCTGCTCAGGATGGGGCTGTCCCTTATAGAGAGAAGCTTCCAGGTCTGATTCGCAGCTTTTGGCCGTCTTGGGTTTGTTCGTGGCTCTGCTGGGTTTCGCTTCCTCCTCGCCAGTAACGGGAATGTGTTCACGTCTTTCCGAAGAGCCGGAGCACCCGCTTCCTTGTTTAGGAAACATGAAAACCTGCGGAGGTGTAGCAGCATCTTTAAAACTCGAGGGTATTCAGAATTCATTGGAGCTGTTGCCTCATTTTCACATGGCAGCACGCAGCTTCTGGACTTGCTTCCCGGTATTCCCTGTTTCCCTCCACAGTGCAGGCGGGCGAAATCTCTCTGGATTTAGATTTTTGTTCCGTCTCATCAGAAACTGGGCTCGCACTCGCCGTGACCCCTGTCAGGAATGAACCAAGATTACTTATTAAAACGATGCCGCTCTGACTCAAGCATTTCTCCATTTTGGTGCCGTTTGAAAGCGGCAGATGCTCCTCACGCATGCGTTCACGCTCCTGCACGCGCTAACGGCTCCGCCGTGGCCTCTAAACTCAGTCAGCCTGGTGAGGAGGAGGATTGCCAGCAGTAGGAGCCCATCATCATCATCTGGACCCCCGTCATAAACCCGAGCTTTACTGCCACTCTGGGTCGCTGCTCGTTCTCAGACACCTGTGTCCAGAAAATACTCACGTAACCATCGGGGTCGTTTCAGGAGGCCGGGAAGTGGAAGGTTTGGAGAGTGCTGTGGCAGAAGGAGGACGACAACAAATATTAATGGACCACCTCACGGGACGGAAGGACGACTCCGTCATCCGCGACCTTTCCAGAAAGTGCTCGCACAGCAGTCATTTCAAATGACAGCTTTTATTTTGAAAAGGTCCGCCGTGGTGAAAGACAGCAGACTCTCACTTTTCCTTTGTGCGACATGAAACAGGAAAGAAGAAGAGAGCAGGAGACGGTTTCAGATGTAAAAAGCATCGTTAGCGGGGCTAGCAGGAACAAAAGGAGGCTAAAGCGCCTAAAGTTAGCTGCCTGACCTGAAAGTTGCTAAAAAAATAAAAAAACCCACTATCATCTATAAAAGATCCAAGGACGGCCCAGAGGGAAGCACTCGCATGTATAAACGCTGGCAAGAGCTGTCACCCCCCCCCCCCCAACGTTGGCTCTGTGTTTGCAGAAACGTAGCTTGGGGATTCATCATCTGGGCACATGCTCCTTTTGTGTTTAAGTTCTTTGAAAGGAAAAAAAAAAAAAGGACGACGAGCCACCAGGGAGGCCGTGGAGCCGCGTTATTGAACAAATAATTAATTCGCATCCCAATTCTGCGGAAAAGTGATGCGGGACAATCAAATGCAGCGTCTGGCCTCACAAGGTGAGTGCCTGAGATGTTTGTGATGGGGATGAGAGCTCCCGCTGGCCGTCACATTCCCTGCAGGCGTCCGATAAAACGGGAGAATTGTTGTGAGTTCCCTCACAATGTGACCACATTCCAAAGCAGAAGAGCCGGAAGTTCTCATCTCACGGAGGCATTTACCTCAGCGCTGCTGTAAGTGTAGCTGATGCTAGCTGATGCTAGCGCTTCAGTGACGCCAGGACACGTTTGAGCTCCTCAGACCTGGAGAGGATACAGCATCTGCTTTTATTTGACAGGAATTAAAGCCATAAACGCTTCCCAGAACTGGACGTCCTTCAGGAATAAACATGCTGTTGTTAGACGCAAAGATAAATATTGGTCCAGTGCAATTTTGGAAGTACTTAGCAAAGAAGGGCTCACGAGTACAGATCGTTTTAGACTGTTAATGAAGCGGGGTTACAAATGTTGAGTTTGTTTTGAAGTAGCTCAGTATTCAAACCAACGCTAAAAAACACAGTCGGATGCATCTAGCGTGTAAAACCAGGAGGAAATATGGTAGAATTCCGACAACAATCCTTCTTTTTTAAGGAAACGAGCCATTTCCCCCCTCAGCATTCAGTGTCAACAAAGGAGAACTATTTGTGATGACATTTATTTTCTTCATCCTTTGAATTTTTCTCCTTTTTTACTAAAAATAAAAGCTAAAGACGGCGAATTCCCAAGCATTGTGACCTTCCTTTGCACAGATAACAAATTTCCTTTTTTTCCATGATCACAGAGTGGCAACACTTAAAGTAAGAAGGGGATAAGAACAGCTATTAGCAGCTGCCGCTCTGAAGTGGGCATCTCCAATCACGCTCGCTGCAGAGACTCACCGTAGCGATGCCACAGAAGGCTGGACGGTGCGCTCCAGCATCCCTCTGCCCACCGCCGCCCCTAAAAACTGCGCAGCAGCACTGATTTGACACGCTAACACACGCTAAGCCCTCGGCTCAGCTCAACAGCCGTCGTCTGGCTCAGCTCTCCTGTAAAGGCTCTTGCTAACAGCTGTGTGGTGACGTCAATAGTTCACATTATTTCATTGACGTTAAAATAAACGTTGGAGTAAAACACGTTTTTTTGTGCTCAACTTGAGTGGCAGGTTTTGTTGTGGCACAACTGTCTGACCTTTGACCTGAGCGTTGAGTCATCGGGCGTCATCAAAGCACCAAAGAGAGGATCAAAATCACCTTTCTGCTAACTCCATCTGACGTCACTGAAGACGCCACTTTATCTTTCACGATGGGTTCTTGGACTGTAAGTCTGGGAATTTAATAACGGCTCTTTTATATATTTACTGTCCATTTCCGAAGGGGAAAATCTAATAAGCGAAAGAGACGCAGACTCTGGTTTTTAATGTTCAGGACTGCTGTCGGACGGCTTCTGTTCATCATGACAGATGAAGAATTTGGCGTGGACATGCATGTTGTGCATATTTGAACAGTTTTCCTTTAATAAAGGCTTAAATCCCAGTTGCTTTGCAGGCCTGATTTAGGAAGTGTTAGCGTTAGCTCGATCGTTCAGCCTGTGCTGGTGCTGCTGCTGTATTTTCAGGCTCCCTGACACCTTAAGACATTCAAAGCCCCCCCCCCTCCTCCTTCTTACTTTGATTAAGTGTGATGATCGACTTGTCAGTTTCCCCCCGAGGAGCAAACTCTGGACCAATACCTGTGATTTAGCCGCCGCCGCCGCCGCTCGCTCCCCTCCAGCTCTTTCTCTCGCTCCTCCGACACAAGAGCCTCGGCCGGTGGGGATGCTTTTCTTTTGGCCGATGGATCAGAAGAATGTGGACGTGCGAATGCATCTCCCCCCCCTCTCCTCCCGTGCGCGCTCTCCTTCACGCTGTGTGAGGAATTAATGGCTTTGCAGCGGCCCATCGGCGCCGCCGGACACATGGGGAGGAAACATAAGCGAGGGAGGAAGCGAAACTCGCTCGGCGTGCACGTGTGGAGCCGCCGAGGAAGAGGGGTTGATTGGGAACGGTGCGGCGGTGGTGAAAGAAGATCAGGCTGATGCTGAGTCAGATCGCTGATATGCAGCAGCAGGTAATTTTATTTTGGCTTCCCAGCAGAGACCAGAGGGAAGGAAAGTGAGATTTGAACCCTCCCTGCCCCCGCTGCCTTCACCTCCTCACATTCAAGTAGAGGCGCATCTGCTCCTTCTTCCCTTTCTGTCTGTCGCCCACACCTGCTGTACATGCTGACACAGGTGAAGCTGGATGAGACAACACCAAATGGAGAGGAAAAGAATTCAGAGGGAGGGAGGAAGGAGGAAGGAGGGAGGGAAGAAGGGAGGGGGGAAGGAGGGAGGGAGGGAGGGAGGGAGGGAAGGAGGGAGGGAGGGAGGGAGGGAGGGAGGGAAGGAGGGAAGAAGGGAGGGAGGATCGGTTTGAGAGGAGGGAAGAATTGAAAGAAGATCCCAGTTCAGATTTGTGTGGCCTTTGATCACAGAATACCGGGAGCAACCTTTTATTTGCTGTTAAATGTGCATTAAATATGTATTAACAGTAATAGAAGACGGTTCTGGTTCTTCTCTTGACTGTATTAGAAAATATTAGCAGCTACACCTCCGACTCCCCACTGCTAGCGTCGAAGGCTAGCAGAAAGGGATGGTAGCGCATCGGCAAAGGGGGTAACGCTCCAAACGCAGGTGAGGGCCGGCGGACGTCCTCGTCCACCTACCTGGAGAAGGAAAGATGATGTCACTCTTGAGCTATTGGCCCTAAAGCGCCGATAGAGTCGTGGACTTAATACGGATCAAATAAGTTAGCTCACGAGCCGAAAGGACAAAAGAAGACGTCGGATTAAAGGTCAGGGTGGAAAAAAGGGGGCCGACTTGAGTTGGGCTGAGACGGAATCTAATTTGCTCAGGTTTTATACGGCGCCAACCTCCTTTGATCCAACTCCAATTTATGAAGAGCACAAAACCAAATCTGCTTTATCTCCGGCGCAAATTGAAAAAGTGCCCCTCCGACACCTCCAGGAATGTTCTGGAATATTCGGCAGCAGGTGATTCTCCTACGGAGCTGGGCGTGCACGTGCCCTTGTGTAGTGGGGTTGTGATTATGAAACTCTTAAGAGTCTGGGGGGCTTCAGCTCCACCAGGTGGGGGTGCTTCCCCTTCTCTTCCCTCCCAAAGGACTCCTCTCTTCATCTGTGCTGGTTCTCTCCAGGTACTCCGGCTTCCTCCCACAGTCCACAGACCCGGTGATGGTGACTTGTCCAGGGTGTCCCCCGACCCTCACCTGTCCACCTGTCCTCAGATGCTAACGGTCCACAGGTGTAATCGGCCAGTGTGAAAGAGGATCCAGGCAGCAAAAAACTCATCCTGCTAACAAAGTGAGGACATTTGGGTTAGGCTTAGGGTTAGGGGAGGGTTAGGGGAGGGTTAGGGGAAGGGTTAGGGGAGGGTTAGGGGAGGGTTAGGGGAAGGGTTAGGGGAGGGGAGGGTTAGGGTTAGGGGAGGGTTAGGGGAGGGGTTAGGGAGGGTTAGGGGTTTGGTTTCGATTGTATCATTAAGGATCGGAGCCGGGGATTATTTTTTACCAATGAACTGTCCTCACAAAGATATGGTGTGTGTGTGTGTGTGTGTGTGTGTGTGTGTGTGTGTGTGTGTGCGTTGTGTGTGTGTGTGTGTGTGCTGTGTCAGGTCATAGTACTTGCCCTGTCAATGATATCTACTGTTAGATGATCTTTGAAGATCAAAGCAGCTTTGGGTGTTAAGAATCTGTCCCAGGCTTTGAGTCCAAAGAGCTTTTGATGCTGCGATGCTGTCCGGGGGAGAGCGGCACCACCCCCCCCCGCAGCATTTCAGTGATCGGAATAGCACAATAATAAGAACATAAATGCTTTTAAGCAGCACCACTACAGGTGTACTGGAAATTCGACATATTTGAAGAGATTCCCAGGAGAGGCTCGGAAAAGGACCTCACGATGTTTGCCAGGAATCAACCTGGAATCATCCTGGAACCATCCTGGAATCTCAGGGATGTATCGTCAAGACCCTCCAAATGTCTCCATGCGTTGAGTTTCTGGACCGGTCGATCAGGAGGGGTTTCGTAGCCCTGCCGATGTGCCTCTGAGCAATGAGGCAGATCTGACAGAGATATCCGACCTCATTCGTTTTGAATAATCACAATATGACAACTTTTAGATCTTTATTATACAGTTGAGACAAATAACTCGTTGTTTGGCGATTAGCTTGGAACGACGGGAACAAAGGCGGCCTTACAGGAAGTTAATGACTGCGTCTGAACAACTGAAGCAATTAATCTCACCGAGCAATCTTTTAGCAGTTAGCAAAATATTGTTATTAATGCTGCATGTGGTGAGGAAGATGAGTTCTGGGGCACAGCGGGACTTTGGCGGCGTTGGTGAGATGATAACACCCACACAGCAAATAAAACTCAAGCATTAGCATCTCCAAGCTAATTCTCTCCTCTCGTGGCAGCCACAGGTTCATGGGCGGGTGGACCGGAGTCCTTCAGCCAGCAGGGCAGCTTGGTGGGGGCATCTAGGTGTGCCTCACACTGAGATGATGATAAGAGCAGATGGTCCAGATAGGCACAAGCCGTGCAGGTATAACTATCCGTCATTTGTTGTCAGATCATCTGATTGATTTAGATGAATGAAACCGTGATTCTCCTTGCAGTGAGTGACGGCTATAAATGAGGCAGGGACGTTCCCTACACGCCCAAGGGAATCGATGAAGGACCGGAACACGGCCGATAATTCCGCCTCTCTCGGGACTCTGGGCAATTAAGCGTCGTCTCAGTGACGGTTTGGTAACACTGGCTGGGTGATGCTAACATGTTACAACATATAAAAGAACAACTCTGGATTGTTTTGGGTATTTTAGACGTCACAACAGAAGAACCTGGTGAGAACACGAAGCCGTATTTGGGAGTTAAGAGCGTAAATGTTACGCTAAATATCCTTTAAAACAAACAAACAAACAAACAGCAGCTTTTTGATGTTCATTTCCAAGAACCAGCAAGGAAGCTTCAGTTAGCTGTGAGGCTGCTGCTTTCACGCGTCCTCATGTTGTCGCAGCAGATTTCAAACCTGTGACCGCGCTAACAGTGCTAAAGCAGGTAGCACACGGTGCGCTGCAAACATCTGGAAACGTGTGTGCTGGCGGTGGTTTCTCCGATGATCCGTGTGATCGCCAACAATCCGTTTGCCTGCTGTGTTGTTGTAGGGAGGGTGAGAAGAGTGTAAACAACGAAAGTTGGTGGGATGGTTGGTCAGCCCAAAAATCAAAGAATGCTTATTTTCCTCTTTTAATTAGGATGCCACAAGGTGCCAAATTGGCCATTTTCCTTGACTACCTCTATCGCCGTAAGAACAAATTAATTAAGACATGAAAATGCTGGAAAGTGCTGAGAGTGAGGTTTAGGAAATGGTTTCTGCTAATGGTTACATTTAGCCCCGGGCTTTTGAATCTGGGGGCCTTTGCATGTTCGCCTGCTTGTACGTCGCTAACTTGGCTGCGTTAGCTTGTGATGACACGACGCTGGTTTCTTTAGAGATATTTCACACTCTGGGTCCTGTCTTGTCATCAAATTTAAGGCAAGATTAGAAAAGTTCTGTGCAAATAATTAAAATTAAAAGCCCTCAACGATAAAGGCGGTGCTGGGAGTCGGGCTAATGCGGCTTCCTTGATGGCGCTGGCTGCTGTTGTGTCCAGCTCCTTTGTGTGAGCTGTGGGCGACGCTTCACTTTCTACCCTTTATTTTCTTCCTCTCCCCTAAATGTCAGTGCGGGCCGTATCGCCGCCGCCGCCGCCGTTTCCAGCCCTGAACACTCAAACGGAATTGAAAGGAGCCGAGAGGAACCGGAACAATTTTGCCTGATAGCTCACGCTGCTACTGTGTATGTGTGTGTGCACACGTGTGTGTGTGTGTGTGTGTGTGTGTGAAGGGGGACGGGGGGGTCAAACTCACCACCAAATCGGCCTCCACTCGAGCCCCTGTCATGTCGACGTGGGTGGAGCCGCTTACGTGTTTGCGTGCAGACATTTGCGTGTTGTTCTGCACGGGGGGGGGGGGGGGGGTTCTGACCCAAATAGATACCTCAGCTGTGGACAGTCACACTCATTTACACATAAATGATAAATGAGAGTGTACACGTGGGCGTTAGGGGGCGGCTGGTCGGAGTTACTAATGCTGTATTTTTATATTCAACTGTTCTTTTTCTTTTTTCTAAAACACGTGCGTAGAAATAAAATAAATAATAAAAATAAAGTAAACCCCCCCCCCCCCCCCCCGCCCCCACTGCTGGTGTCGGCCATCTGTGGGCGGGACAGATCCAGCACGGGAACGTTCCTGTCAAATTCCACAAAGATAATGCGGGTGGACCGTCTCATGCGGAACCGGCGTTCATTTGCCAGCAACTGTTTTCCGGTTGGGATTTTTCCATTTTCTCTCCGTTGTGTCCCACTGATTTGGCGTCTTCGGCCGTCTGAATCGGACTCGGAAAAGGTGACTCCCGCCTGGCTAACAGCGCCTTCCTGCCTGCCAGGATCAAGGGGCGGTACATTAGTCCTCTGGCACGGTCCCTGCAGCCCGGCGCTGGTTGGGACTGGATTCAAACATACATTGTGCCCAAACATTGACTCCAGTCCGCACTGGCAAGATGGGGGAAATAATGGCGAAACCCAAAAAACGCCGCCGCGGCCGAGACGACGCTCCATTTGTGCCCGATGTTTTCTGTTTCGCCCTCTGCTGCTGCACAAATAACACAACCCGCTCCATCTTAGGAGAGGTCCATTACACGAGTGGAGTGGGGTCTAAGACGTGCTTCAGAGCCCTTCAAACCCTGAGCTCTATTTAGATGTGTGTGGGTGTGTGTGTGTGTGTGTGTGTGTGTGTGTGTGTGTGTGTGTGTGTAACCTTGTGAGACACCGACCCATTAATATACAGCAGAGTGTAGAAATCTTTTGTCGGACCGTGTTCACCTAAATCCATACGTGGTGGAGATAAAGACACACAATAACACACACAATAACACATTCAACAGACATTCAACACACATACACACAAACACACAAAGACGCGCTCACGCGGCTCAGTGTGACGCGTCCTCACACGGGATGGCATCTGTGCTTTGATCTGCTTCCATTTGCTTACGAGGTGGATCAAAGCGCGATGTCGTCTCCAGCCCGATCTTATTTCTTTTCCTCTGATCCAGAATCAGCCATTCTTGAATCCGTGGGTGAAGGAGAGAGATCCACCAGGGATCTGAAGGGGATCAGGAGGACCCACATAGTGGGGGTGATGCGAGGCCAGGATGAACCCTTCGGCTCTCCCTTCGGCTCCTGGTGACCCGTATCTCCACGTCTCCAGCAGTACCCACCCGTCCTCCTCCTGCTCTCATTAGCGCTGCTCGCTACACTGTCGGATTTAAGGCGCCGCTCGGATGCTCCGACGGCGACCCCCGTTAGTGGGCTGCGTAGGCTCTGCGCTCCGTCGTTGTGGAATAAGGGTGATTAGATAGTTGCAGCAGCGTGAGAGGGCGCCTCGGCAGCCTCCTCCCAGCACCACGGACCAGTTTCCTCCTCCTGGGAGTAGAGGCTTGGGCGCCTGCTTGGGTCAAACACGAGGTCTTCCTGTCCAGGAACATCCCAGCTTATGATTAATACACTGCAGAACTCAGCATTCTCAACAGAGATAGAGACAGACAGGCAGCTAAATGATTCCGGTTTAAGCTCACTGGTCAGCGACCGGGCGGTGGAATGTGACGGGGTGGCATCGGCAGCTCCCAAGTCGGAACATTTCTGTGTGATGTTCCCTCAGCCCGCTCCCACCGAAGGCTCTAAAATAATGTGGCGGTCCATTAGGTTACTCCTGTCCTGCAACAGTTTTCTTTTTAAACCGCAACGTATTTTTCATTTGACGGGTCAGAACACGAAGAGCTGAGCATTTTTCCCTCCTCGGGGGTCCAAGAAACGGCTGATGATTGGGCAGAAATCTGAAGCTGGCCGCCGATATTTTTGCTGTTGAAAAGATTGTACAGCAACAGGGGAGTCTGGAGTAAAAGCTGGCTGAGGCTGGAAAGACGGACAAAGATTGGTTCATCCACCGGGGGGGGTCACAGCCGAGGGTTTCTTCTGACCCGTCGGTTGGACAATGACAACGGGAATACTGGGATCCCAGGTGAGCTGGTAGGGCGGGGCGCCTGATATAGAGACGTGCTGCTAGGCGTCGCTCTCACGTGACCCCCCCGTGCTCACGTGACCCCCCCTGGTACCTCCAGGGGTGGGCGGCGCCAGCAGGACGTCTGGCCGTGGCAAGATGTTCCAACCAGAGCAGCGTTCAGTTGGTGGAGGTGTGATCTCTCAAACGCGGGACGTTGGAGGGCCAATAAACCCTAATGTGACATTTCACAAGCAGCAACACAGGAATAGAATTCTGACCTTTCCGACGTTGGGACTTACGGAATAAATTGAACACACGCGTCCACCGCGTCCTGTGGTTCCGGCGCTCTCAGAGGTCGTTCAGTCACCAGAACAGAACCTACGTCTGATGTTTGGGAAGGATTCCAGGGCTTTTCCCTCCCCTGTTCGTTTCCGAGCGATCGGTAATTACGGTGATGAAAAGGGACGCGCAGTTGACGAATAATTAATATTGAATCAAAAGATATTGTTTCCTGTAATACAAAAGGTGTTGCTTTGCCTCTAATTGGTTTTCCAAACTGAGCACTTCCCTGCTTATCTGACATTTAGATTAAAGGTGCAGTTCGCCCCCCAAATGAAAATTAAGTCACCGCGCCGCATCAACAGGGACAACGGATGAAAAACAACAAACAAAATAGACGGAATTCTTCATATTCCGCCCGCGTTGCTGTCTGCAGGCAACACTCGGACGGCCCTGTGAGAGCCGAGGACACCACGTCCTGGAATGTTGTGCTGCAAACGTCTCTATACGTCTGATTAAAACCCACTTCAAGAAGCTTCTACATCTTCCTTTTCCTTTTAAGGGGAAGCATTTTAAAGGGAATTTGAGCATTTTCTTTCCTCAGGGAAAAGTCATTCCCTTTGCAGTGTGTGATGATGCTAAAAATGAGGAAAACGGCTTTGCAACGCGGCCCAAGACGGAGGAAGAGTGGGCAGATAAAGGAACCTTTGCCAATTTAATGAAGGGAAAGTGTAAAGTGAGCCATTAGTTGTTATGAGGGGGATCTTATTTCAGTTGGTTTGGCTGAGACGGCTTTGACGCTGCGCATGAGGACAACGGGAAGAACAGTGTTGACAGGCCCAACAGGTACAACCCTGCACCACCGTCACATCCAGAAGATTCTGACACCATCAAACCTCCAGAAAGATCTGAAATGTGGCCTGTGGTCACTCACAAGATGAGAGGCCCAGCCCAGGTTTGTCCACACAACAGTTTGTGAAGGACGGACTGAAACAATTCCGTCCTAATCTCAGAACCGCTGTGTGTTGGATCGGTAGCATCTTGGAAAGACGCCCAATCGGTGGCCCGATAATGGTTGACAATGGCTGACTGTGTATCAGGTGTGTCCGTACTCCACTACACGTGTGTGAATAATTTAGCTAAAAGGTGACATTTTGCACATAATGTGATTTAAAATCTGCTTCCTTCTTGTTAAACATCCCCAATGTTTACTCATCTACACACACCAACACCACACACACACACACACCCAAAACAGGGGTTGAAAAACTCCAATACCCACAATCCCCGGCAGCGCCAACGTCTCAAGGTAATTTTCTTTAATCGCATTCATAACTGCATGTAGTGCAGCATCTTCAGTTCATGTCGGATGAATTAGATCAAGTTTTCTTTATGTAAGAAAAAACAACAAACCCGTTTCTGGGTCTAAAAAGGACTTTTTCTGTTTTGCTGCGTCCTGCTGTGTTCCAGCCTCCGCTTGGCAGCGCGTCATTCTACATTAGGTGGACCAGTGAACAAAGGCTTCAGCCAGGAGCAGCTGGTGGTTACTTGAAACTCTAAAAGGAGTCTGTGCATTAGTGTGTGTGTGTGTGTGTGTGTGTGTGTGTGTGTGTGAGACAGAGACAGAGACAGAGACAGAGACAGACTCGCCCGTCCGCCATCTGGAGCATCGGGACAATCCCAGATGAAGCAGAAAATCTGGAGCCATTTCTCTCAGCTTGCCTGTTCCTTGATCGGAGCGTGTTTTTGAGGAGCGGCCCGTCCACGCGGCCGGTGATGGCACGCGCCGGTTCCGAGAGTGTGAAATGAGCCATTACGAGGTGTGCAGTCTTAAAGTGGATTGACCCAAAACGAGATCAGCGGGCCAAGTCGGGTTTATTTATAGAGCAACTTCCACAAACAGATTAAAACCCTTTCTGGAAAACAAGACGAGTGTGTGCGTGTGTGTGTGTGTGTGAGCCTCATTAAGTTAACTAAACAAAGAGAAGGAGCTTTAAATGTGACCACTGGTGTTTAAAATAAACCAGCTATAAATGTGAAATAACTCATCTCTGGGCTCCAGGAGCTCCACGCCTGCAAAAAAACGCATTAGTGCGCGTGTCTTTGTTGATCTTGGGTTGAGAGCATGCATTTGTCCCCTCGCTCCCACTGTGCTCTCAAGGCTTTCAGACACTTTGGAGCTGAAAGGGACTCTGCTCGGGCTTTGACACGACATGTAAATGTCTGCCGAAGACCCGTCGCAAGGTTGTTCCATCAAAGATTCATCAGCTCCAGCAGCCACGCTGGAGATGCGCGTGGTCCATTAATTAGCACCACCGCTAATGACCCGGAAGTTCTAGGGTGGGACGAGCTTCACCGGGCTAATGTCAGGACGTGCTGGGTCGAAACCATGACCGAAATGAAGGTTGGAAGTCAGAGATTTGTCATTTCATGAAACACGCTTATTTCCAACGTGAGTGCAGCTGAAGATCCGGTGAAGAAGATTTCTGCAGCTTCTTTGTCTGACTGAAATAGTGATGAGTTGTTGTTCTGGCAGGCAACTTCATCGCGAGCCCAACTAATAATATAAATAATGCATAGACGGTTACAGATCGCATCGCATAATCAGGCCGGAGATGCGATCCGAGGGAGGGTGATGATGGTTTTGCTAATGACAGCAGGAAAAAAAAGAATTCATATGAAGATATGTAAATGCAAACAACGGATGCGCAACGTGGCATCTCTTATTGTGCCGTTAGACACCTTTTTAGGTAAATTTGCGCGTTATTAAACGGCACCTTGCGGTTTCTCCTCAGACTGCGGAGCTTTGATGCCCGTCTTCACGTTATTAGGTGTTTCCGTGCGTCACCTGTGCGCCACCTGTAGCTGCCCCTCATCTCCTCAACCCACGAAATGCTGTCTGTTATCAGACAAAAAGCCTCGAGTCCAGCCTCAGATCGGACCTCTCTCTGGATTTGACTGATCACGTGATGCCAGGAAGAGAAAAATATATCTATAGATTTTCTGGGGAGGAGGTTTGAAGCAACCCAAGGACCCGTGGGGCTCTCAGAATCCCACTTTGAGAACCTCTGACTCCCATGCTTCATCTCTGTTTTGAATTCTGGGCTCGTAATGTGCGCACACTACAAAAAAAAAAAAAAGGAAAAAAGAGGAAGGAGAAGAAGCCAAACCCCTTGTAACCTTATCTCGCTGACAGTATCAGAATCCCTCTTCAACAAGGGCCCTGGGCTGAGCACCACTGTCATTTCCTGCAGTTAAATCTCCATCTCCAGCTTCTTCCCCCCATTTATGCAGCTGAGACATCAACCTTTCATCTTTGCTGCATCTCTCTGGTTTCTGCTCTTCAAGCCTCTGCTCGTTTATAATAAATGATGCCAAATATATGTTTACATTTACGGAGTTGCATCGTCAGACTTTGACTTACATTAGGAGAGAACCGATTTAAATGGCCTTTATTCTCTGAAGTGTCCATTAGAACTAACGTCAGCTGGTATTTTTTGCAGTGTGGCCCACGCGCTGACCCCACCCCACTGCCGCCTCGCGACTTGCCAGTCTCTGCTCGCTCCTGATTGGTTCGCCGCCCGCGTCCGTCAAAGCCGGAGTGGGCGGGACTCAAACAATCCACTCGTGCTCCCTCGCTGTGGACGGAGCGCCACGGCAGAGCCGCGCAGACAGCAGGACGCGCTGGTGTCGGGAGGGATTCAGGCGATACCGAACCGAACCGAACCAAACTACCCAAAATCCTGTCTGTTCCGGAGAGTCCCCAGCCTAAAGCATCACGGTCTGTGAAGTCCTCTTCAAGAAACGCGCCTCGTTAAGTCCACCTGGATAGCTGACAAAGCCGCCCGGTTCCGGCTCCTGGTCCAGCGGGGAGAGACGGCGAGAAGTTCGCGCCCGGAAGACACGAGAGGACGGCAGGATGATGGTCAAGACGCGCTTGATTTTCACCCTCTACACTGTTTATGGGATTCTTTTTAAAGGTGAGTTCTGCGCGGACGTGCGCGCGCCTGGTGTGGAGGGGCTGGGTGATGTTGCAGGACGCAGTGCGTTCGACGCACGCTTTTACGCGCGGCACGGTCCTGCCTGGCAGAGAGAAGCGCTCTCTCTCTGGGTGTGCACGCGTGTACGTGCACTGAATACGTGCACAACTGAAGGAGCTTGGGCACAGAGAGAGACAGAGGGGAGAGCGAGCGAGCGTGTGCGCGCGCGTGTCTGTCACGGGTGTTAATATTCAGGAACGAGGGAAATCCCATTTGCGCAAATCAACCGGGACTCGACCCCCGCCTCCAAACACAGTGGCGCGGCTCCTCTGCTGCACGACCCCGTGTTCCGTGCGTGAGGGGGTAGCCTAATTAAAATCAAAAACGACACACCTCACCCTCAACCACGCACGCACGGAGCTGCTGCGAAAGCTGCGCGCGTTTCCGCTTTCTTTTTCGTTCCGCTCGTTTTATCACGCGGCGGCGTGTGCGCACACAGTCAACATTGTGGTTACCACGCACGCGGCTCCTGCAAACAACTTCATACTGCCTGCAAAGTCTTGTTTCATCGAGTGACACAATAGACGCGCTGCGCCCCCCCCCCCCCCACCCCCCCCCCAAAAAGCACCGAACTGCAGATCTCGCTTTGATCTGTGCAAATGATCAAGAACAAAGGATCCCATATTAAAGACTGCTGTGGCGTCATTGAGGGTCAAGGTCACGGTGTGAGGTCAGTGGTGGAGCGTGCGCATCAGATTGGATCCAGCAGACAGACGGGAGTGGAGCCTCAGCAGAACTTCTGCCTCCTTCATAGACGGGCTCAGGCTGGGGGGGGGTTGGACCAGCACAGTGTGGGAATGGGGGGGGAAAGTGAACGTCGGGCTATGTTGGGATCCCATGAATGATTTATTTATGTCGGGAGGCGGAATTTGGGTTTAAAGCGGGCCCCTATTTTAAGGATGCAGTTTTGCTGAGAAGCCTTCAGCCCTGTCCCCCCCCCCCCCCCCCCCCCCCCCCATCCCTAACCGAGTGGCTGCACGGTCCAAACTCGGTGGGTTTTATGTGGCGTGCGGGAACACCAGATCTCCTCCTGGAATTCTCCTGAATGCTCCGCCGGCCTCCACTCGTTTCATGCTAGCTCCACCTCTCCCCGCCTCGGATCGGGTCAGGAATTCCGGCACCTGGCGCGTCCGTGCTGGCGTGCGTGGCACCTGGAAGCGCCCTCTTCCTCGTGAGTGACGGCAGGCGAGGGGCGATTCGCGGTTGGCTTAATTGACCCTTTTGTTCCGAGCAGGCAGGATTAGGCCCTTCTGGACTTAATGAATCGGGCGGCGAGCATCCGACGCATGGGACAGGTTTCGCCACATCCGCCTCTTTTGCTCAGCTCTCCCTCGCTCGAGGATAATGCTCGGCTGCTTGATCCCGACAGTCGTCACTCAGCGCCGGCCTGTTATTGTACAGGTCGGGCGCAGCAGGCGGGTCGCCCTCCTCCTGAAGGAAGTCCGTCCCTGGCCGAAGCGCTGTGACTGACAGCTGTTTCAGCCCCCCTTCCGCCAGCTGGTACCGACGCCGGCAGGAAGGCGGGGCCTGTGTCCTTGGCTGGACCTAGCGTAGCGCGAAGGCCGCCGCTCGCCTTGACGTGTCACCGGCGGTGTCTCGCGCCAGAGCCGGAGAAAGAGGCCTGTTATGCAAATGTGATGGTTACATAAGAGCTCATGGCTGAGAGGGGTGGAGACAGAGAGAGAGAGAGAGAGAGAGACAGACAGAGAGAGAGAGAGAGAACGAACGTAGATGTTCCAGAATAGAAGAGCTGATGTGGGAGGAGAGGTGTGAAGGAGGGAAACGTGCTCTGCTGTTGCTGCGTCTACCCTCTTTGGATGCCTGTTTATCCCTGCCGCTTCGTCTGCTTCCTGCCTGCCTGCCTGTCTGTCTGTCTGTCTGCCTGTCTGCCTGCCTGTCTGTCTGCCTGTCTGTCTGTCTGCCTGTCTGTCTGCCGGCCCGGCCGGTTGGCACGTCTGGCCTGGACCGCTGCTCTCGCTAGCCTAAATGCGAGCCTCCCCCGCCGACTCCGGGTTGTGTTTATCCCTGCAGTGAGTCTAAGCCGCTGAAGGGCCGCTGACCCTCCATCCCTCCATCCCTCCATCCCTCCATCCCTCCATCCCTCTGTACTTCCGTCCATCCCTCCCTCACGCCGTCCTCCCATCCTGGTGTGGAGCTTTGTAGCGCAGCAGCGTGGGAAAGCTTCTGATAACAAGCAGCCTTGTGTGTGTGTTTGCGGAGCTGCTGATTACACCAGAGAAACAAGATGTTCTCTCTTTCTCCCTCGCTCGACCCACTCTCTCGCTCCCTCTCTCTCTCCCTCCCTCTCTCTCTCCCTCTCCCTCTCTCTCTCCCTCTCTCTCTCTCTCCCTCTCTCTCTCTGCCAGTGTGTGTTTGCAAGCATGTTAATTTTCACCTCCGTGCTTTGACAAGAAGAACATGTGATGTTCTGTGTACATTATAGTGATGCCACGAGGCTGAGAATCCTCAGTAGAGCAGCACTGGCATCCAGTCTGCATCACACACACACACACACACACACACATCTGAAGCACCACTGTGGATTCACTGCTGCCCTGCCAAGGGATTTCCTACGATCAAAGCCAGCCTTTTGTTGGTCCAGGTGTTTAAAAAAGAAAGTTGAAACAGAAAGAAGGAGGGTAACATGCTTGGATTCAGAGCTTACACACTCTCACCCCCCCACCCCCCCCCCGCATCCCCCCAGAGCGGCTACACAGGCAGCCGAGGTGCCACCTGTTCTGTCCGTTGTCAATAAACTGGTCCTTGTTTCAGTGTGGACGCGAAAAGCAGGTGAAGAGGTCAGAAAGCAAAAACTTCCCTTTGTTTTAAGATTAACAGATGAAAAATAAGTAGATGAAAACAGGACGTGTGGTGGTTTTTTTTTGGCTCTTTGGGACTTTATATAAGCTGATATCAAACTGATCATGTGAGATTTAAGCTCATTCAACCTGCTAATTTAGCCGCGGTGCATCAAAGCTTCACCTTTGATGTGGAAATCCAGAGTTTTACCTGGAAATGGGACCTTTTTTCAGTGAATCTACTTCCTCATGGAGCTCTTCCAGACTGGACCCATAGTTGCTCCTCGTGTGTGTCTCTTGCAACGAGGGCAACAGACCAGTTAATTGGCCCATTTTAGCCCCAACCAGACCAAAATGTAAACGTCTACCGCCTGTGACAGAGATGCTTATATACATTATATATATTTATACTCACAGCATGTTGACAGACGTCATCTCACGAGAATCAAGCGCCTTTTCTGACCGACCATCAGTGTGTGTCTGCCCCCACCCCGAACTGTGTGTGGGATTCATGAAGGCTGAATTGGTTCCAGCCCCCCAACACTGTAAACGCACGCAGGGACCACTCCCACCCCCCCCCACCCCCCCCCCACCCCCCCACACCCTCCCACAAAGTAGCATCTTTTTGTGAGATTCTGCGTTCTGTTTCACTGATCCTGGTCCCAGAAAAAAGGCCTTTCAATACCCTTGAGAGGGTGGTTGTGGGTTGTGGTAGAACCATAAATGGGGGGGGGGGGGTGAACCATTCCACACTGGAACAGGCCCCAAAGCCAGAAACCCTCGTTTCTCTTGACATGTGATTTGGGATTTTGAGTGAGATAAAACGGCTCTTTTTTGGGTCTGGAGGACGTTGCTCATCCTTCCTGAAGCCTCGTTTAAAACCTGACGTCAGAAGAGGTGGACGTCAGACCGGGCCCCTCCCCCACCGGTGGGGTCGCTGCAGCGGACCTTCCCATAGGAGCCGGAACCACCTAAAACAGAACTAACGTTCCTTCGTTCCTTTGAGCCTGGAGCTATTTTTTGTGTCTCCTATAGCGATGCTAACGCTGCTCAACTTGTGACGGAGCCAGAGAAACTTTTTGGATTAGCGTCTGGTCTTGATTGACAAACCAAACTTCCAGCCTGTTTGGATTCTTTTGTGCCGGGTCGACTTAAGCGCTCAGATACGATCTATCAGCGCAAATTAAACACAAGGACGCGCCGCGGGGAGAACGGCGCCGGCGTTATTAGGCGTGAGAGTGCGGGCTCGCACGTACGGCCGCATGCATACGTGATGTCTGTATTAGCATTGAATTCCCAGGGATTAGCGAGTGGCTAATCTGCGGCTCCAGTCTTTGACAAGCCATGTGTCACTAATCTCAAACGCGGCAGAATAAAAAAGACACGTACACAATCACCTTTTTGGGATTAAAACTCTCCACGGAGGCGCCGTTGTAATCTCTCCCTCACACCAAGAGGAGGCAGAGGAAGCGTCGAGCCGAGGCCGCCGAGTCCCGCTCTCATATTTCCAAACATGCAAACAAACAAAGTGGCGCCTGTTAACCTGCACTGTCGCCTGTAGCTAACACGCTGGTCGGGCTCGCACGCCGCCTCCCTCCCGTAACAACTCTTAGCCGAGATAATGTTCTTTTTATGTCACGCGCTCTTTCATCCGACAGCTCCTTTTCATGCGGTTCCCTGGGGGCCAGAGTCTGGAGACTTCTCTACACGTTCCAGTCATAATTTTCCTGAACAGAGATAAAGATACCGACCGCCGCGACTCTCGCCGCGCTCCAGCCCCGTCGCCGATATTGTTCGGGGACCCGGCGTCTATTCTTGTCAGAGCAGAATTGGGAGCGAGGCCACACTGAGCACAGGAGGACGTTTACACACACACCGTTTGTGTGGCGGCAGGTGGAAAACGCTGCTTATTTAGCTGTTGGTGGGAGATTCGCTCCGTGATAGCGATAATCGTTGGGCAGTTCGGGCTTTTCTACCAGGCTTCTGTCCTGGATTCACGGCTGACTTCTTTCTGGGTCGCAAACATGTGGAAATACCAAACGTGGACGTTTCCTGTCATTTTAATTTTGACTGAAATGGTCCTAAAGACGCTGCTGTGCTAGCGCGCCGCCTCTCAGAGGCCTTAATATTGCGGTAAACAGATTAAGTGGCTAATTGCTGAACTTGTGCTTCTACAATAATGATGTGGAGTCTTTTCATGATGCTAATTGAAAAAAGGGATTTAGTGCATCCAGGAATCCGCGTTTGTTTTTGCGCCGCGTTCTCAAGGGGCGCCCAGAAGTAGCGGAAGCTAATTGAAATCTAATTCCCCAACGACAGGCGTTAATTGTCGTGCTGCGCGCGGTTATATTTGCGTGTTTTCTTCTATTTTTTACTCATATCGTCGGCAGGAGTCGGTTTAGTCCCGCGTCTGATCAGCGGCTTCAGGTTCCTCGGTTAGCTGCAGCCGTTAGCCGGCGTCTCGCCCGAGCTCCCTTTGTCAAATGTTGTGAGAATCAAATTGATCCCTTCGCCTTTGTGTGCGAATCGTACACCAGAACGTCCTTTCCCGCTGGTTCGTTTCGGATTCTCGCGTTTCAGGTGTTTGTGCTCGGAACAATGGGGCTCGGGACGCGAGCACGTAGCCGATCGATCCCGTGTGCGCAGGTGTGAAACCAGAGCTCTAATCCTGCTAATAACTGATTACTCCATCGCTGCAGAGCTCAAGGTGAAATTCCATCCATCGGAAAGTTTCACCCCCTCCCGCTAATTGGCTTATCTCCATTATGGCTCCGCTCTCTTATTGCAAAGTCGTGTTCGTGGCCTCGTTAGAGCGTGTGGCCACTTCCTGCTGCAGACCTGCTGCGGTTGGGAGGGAAGATCGAGTCAAGTGAGACAATTTATAACAGTTAGAAACTAAATGAACTGAGACCCTTGACTTGGGTGAGCGAGCGGCGGTATACATAAGGCGCCTTAGGGATTTCTCTTCTGTGTGAGTGTGTGTGAGTGTGTGTGTGTGTGTGTGCGTGTGTGTGTGTGTGTGTGTGTGTGTGTATGTGTGTGTGTGTGTGTGTCCATCGGTCCTCCCTCTGCCATCTGTCTCTGTTTGCCACATTGCAAATCCATTCTATGCTCCACATCATTATGCAGCCTCCCAGCAACGCGGAGCGGCACAGCGCGGAGCGGCACACACCCCTGAGGCTCCGCTGTCCTGCTCAGCGGAACGGTGACAACCTGCCACCGCCGCCGCGTCTCTGTTAAGGACGCCGCGCCGTGTTTCCAGGCGGCTTTTTAATACATATTTTCATGCTTCGTTTGGATGTTTCTAGCATGCGGTTGCTTAGCGTAGATGCTAAACAGATATTCCGCCAACCCCGCTGGCTCCTTCCCGCCTCCTCGCTTCGGGAATTTGGCCGATATTTTGTCGCGCGCTCGACTGGTGTGACCCTGGACTTTAGCGGCCTCCTCCAGAATCGATCGTTCCTGCATTTGCGAAGGTTTACCGCACAAATGCTCCTGCCTGATTCTGGGCTTGGATCAGTAGCTTTATTGCTAACTCATCTCCAGTTCTAATCGGAAACGCCTTCCCCAGCCCCGAACCCCCTGCTGAGGAAACAAGGAAGTTGTTATGTTTTTAAACGGTCTCCAATTACGGGTAATTTCCCCACTTGTCTTCCAGCTATTTGGCTTTGTGCAGCGTTGCTCCATTCGGGTAAAACAGGCGCGCAGACATGAAGCAGACGCGTTCTTTCGGAACGCACAACGGACCGCCGGTCATTCCCTCTGCGCCGCTACTCATCTCTTATCATTAGGAATTGGGAAACACAGTTAGCTCAATTCCGTCTTTATCTTCCTCATTAGCGCGTGTCTGACAGCGCGCTCAATTACTCAGTCCATCACTCTTCTTTAGCACGAGTCAAAAGCGC
>NC_042299.1:15018475-15105975 GCF_901000725.2 Takifugu rubripes | reverse complement strand
ATGACCCCCCCCCCCCCCCCCCCAGCCCCTCCTCCTGGCACTTAATTCACACAGTTCAAGTGAAACTACTGGTGAAACTCGCCTTTATTTGATTTGGAAGTTGAATCCTAAAATCAGCCGGCAACGTTCCCACGTGCAGCAGGAGTGAAAAAAGCTTGTGTTATTTTAGTGCAGCTGTGTTTATCTGGCAGATCTGGAGATTCGCCGTCCTTATGTCAGATAATCGTTGTGTTTGGGGGTGAAAGCTGCATCGTGTTTGGTTTTCGGCGGCGGCGGCGGCGGCGTGCTCAGCTGTGTCCGCCCCACTGAGGGAAACCTGCTCTATAATTCAGCAGCATCAGAGAAGAACTTGCAGGAAGAGGCGGATTGTTCCGGAACAGTCGGGAAGGTGCCGCTGTGCCACGTGTGCCGATGCTCCGAGGTCACGAGTGACTCGCCGTGTTTACTGATGCTGGCGGTTTGTTGTGGGGGGGGCGGCGTGCTGCCGTTCCCCCCCTCACCGCAGGCTCACATGTTTGGCTTTTCTTTTAGTCACATTCTATTTTTGTTTTGTCTCAAATGCGGCGTGACTCCTCGCCCGTGGCGGCGAGCGCTGGGGAGCGGCGTTTGTCTGTTTGTGTGTCTCCAATCGATGAGAAGCGCTGCACAAGTTGTGTAATCGAATCCTTCGATCGGTCGATCTTTGCTCTCGTCTGCGCGTATGCGAGCGTGCGCTCCGCCGTTACACGCCATTCTGCCGGTGGTCAGCGGGGTCAGCTCCGCCCCCCGACGGGCGGCGCCGCCCTGGTGGAGAGGCCACAGCTCCAGAGACAGGTGTGCCCCCCCCCCCGCCGTGAAAATCCGACATCTGTGTGTTTGACTTCGCTTTGAGTTTGTTTATACGAATCTAATCAAAGTAACAACAGCAAAAATAAAGAAGGAAAAGCTGTAAAAAGGCAGGTGGCGAGGGCGGAGCCCTGGGGAACGCCGCGCTCCACTTTATCGGATGTGAACGCTGACGATTCCAGGAACTTTTTTTCGTCGTTGTTTCCAGCAGCTTCTGTCGCTAAAACATTGTTCTGATAAAAACGTGGCTCGTTCTCTTCAAAAGGTCACGTGACCTTGAGTCAGGAGAAGGTGAGTGAAGCTTTAGCCGCGACGCTCCCAAACACCACCGAAGGTCTGATTTCACAGCTTCGCCTCTCGAAACGAACTTAATGAATTTATTCTTTCATCCCGCTCGGCGGCGACAACCTTGTCATTTTATTTTAATTTCAAATAGATCCGATGCTTTCAAAAAAGTAAGTTTGCTTCGCTAATTTATATTATATTTATTCCTCAAAACTCCTCCTGCCCCCCCCCCCAACATCCTGCTGCTCTGCCATCGATCTGACCCGTTCACCGTTCGGGAGACGACTGGTTGGAAAAACTCCAAACCCACTAAAACGAGCCGGCGACATCGTTTCACGTCATCTGTTGGTGGACGTACAGACGGTCTTTAATTACTCCTTAAAGTTCATTTAATTCCTATTATTAGTATAAGGCTGGCGTGTGTGTGCGTGTGTGTGTGTGCGTGTGTGTGTGCATGTGTGTGTGTGCATGTGTGTGTGTGCATGTGTGTGTGCGTTCATCGTGTGTGCTCATGTTTTCGAGTGTCATTAATCAAGTGCAGCATTATTGTTCTCAGCATCTCGTCATTACCATTTTAACGACATCAGTCTTCTATTAATCTGCTTAGCAAACAGCCACTGGTGCAATTTAGGAAACGATCAGAGAAGCAAAGAAGCACTTTGATGGGAGAAAAGAGAAGAAGAAGAGAAGGAAGAAAAGCAGAAAAAGACGGAGGAAAGAGGAATTAACCCCCCCCCCCCCCCCCCCCCCCGGAATAATGGCAGCAGTGCACGTGCTGCAGTCCCAGATTAGACACGCAACACGTAAATAAATGTTGCTGCGGCGCCGCAGAGTCGACGCCTGCAACCGTTTCTGAACCCGGTGGATCCCCTCAGTGGATCCCCTCAGTGGATCCCCCCAGGGCCCAATTGTACCAAATCGAAGCTTCCATCAACGCCTCCCAGTCTTGATTTAAAGTCGCTTCCTCTGTTTCTGTTAATATAAATGCTTTATAATATCTAATATCTGCTGCGGCGGGCGTGCGGAGGAGGCGGGGCCAAGGCCCCCGGCCGCCGGGACGCTCTCTTTGATTGGGCTTTACCCAACGACGAGCTGATTAACCTCGGTCACCGGGTTCTAATGAATTTGGGAAATGAATTTACATGGGGAGGAGGACGAGGACCCCCGGGCGTCCGTGGTGTTGATGGGCAACAAAAGGGCCACGAGCGGCACTCGACTGTGCGCGTCTTAATTTGGGGGCCGCCACCTCCATCACGCCGCTGCACGCCGGGCCTGTGAGGAGGAACCTGCCCCGCGGTAGCTGTCAGTCACCAACTCTGGATGAAAAGTCTGCGGAATTTAAAGACGTCGGTGGAGTTTTGCCTTTCCCGCTCGAACGAGACGCCTGTCAGGACGCTTCGCCGTTCCTCAACAGCCGGCGCCACCGAAGCTCGCTTTAGTCCAGCCCACGGGTCGGAATGGACCGGATCCGCGTCAGTTCTTGAGTCGCTGCAGTTCCCATCAAACCTGACTTTTCGTGCACTGGGGAGCTTCAACGGTGGAAATGAAGCGAGTGGAAAAGCTCCGGCTTCGCGTTAGAGAGCGACTGAAACATGAAATCAGGCCGTTTAACCCGCTCCGACTCCTGACGAGTTCTCTCCTAACGAGGAACAGACACAGATTTAGCACAGACCTAAAACCTGTTTGGGACTCTTTGTTATTGAGTCAAACGCCGACTGTCGCAGAGCCGCCTTGGCGGAGCTAATCAGGAAACGGCGTCCCAAAGTGGCGAGCTAATAGACTCCTTAGCGCCCAGATGCTAGCACCCTGATGCTAATGTACATACGTACGTATAATATATGGAGATAAGTAACGACTTAAGCTTAACCCTGCAAAGCTAATGCATTAGCATAACACACGTGAGTGTTGGAGGATGGTAAATATTAAACAGTACAAATCCAAGAAGGAAAAAAGTCTCTCGCTTTATGGCACACAGACACACACACACCCTTTACACACACACACACACACCCTTTACACACACACACGGTGGGCTCACAGTATTTGTCGGATGTTGTCAGCTGCATTCTCAGCCATTCCTGGATGGTTTTACTGCTTAAGTATGCGCAACGCTGCGTGCACACGGTGTGCACGACGCGCACGTTGCAGCTGCACTGTGAGACCGTTAAAGCCCTCTGTGCCTTCTCCAGAGTCCTCGTCTACATCAGCCATACAGGATATCACAATGCAGCACATGTTTGGCCCATGTTTGAGATGTTTAACGCAGTGTTTTGCAAATGCGTTTGGATTAATTTACCCCCCCGGTTCTGCCTCTAATTACCTTTTATTGTGGCACGTTGGTCCTTTCAGCCCTCTCACAGGAACGCTGTGTCACTGTGTCTCTCAGCATTAAGCCTTTTATTGCCGCTCGCTCGTAGTAATGCAGGAATTAAAGCTTATCCTGCTGTTGTAAATGACTCTGGAGTGTGGCTGTTTTGATCAGCCCTTTTAATCCTTGATGAATCATTGATTTAATGCCCTCGCAATTGTCAATCCGGGCTCCTTCTTGTTTTGAACCACTTTCCAAATCTCTCCCGCGTGTTTTTGGACCAGTGTTGATTGATTATTAATGAAATTGTGTAGGTCAAAGGTGCGTACACTGATGGTGGCGTGCACCAAGTCTTCTACTATCAGCATCAAGACAGGTTTTCCCACACACGTCTGGCACATCTGCCTGATCCGAAAACCAAAGAAACCGTTTTCATTTCAGCACCAGCGCCACAGAAGTGGCTGAACCAGGGAAAACTGGGAAAAGAACTCTTGTTATCTCCGACTCGAGGGCCTTTGTCATTTCTCTCCTATCTGGCCTTGTAGCGGAGCTCTTGAAAACAATCTGAACACGAGGCGTGCGGCCCCCCTGTTGAACAGCGGGGGGGGGGGTTCGTAGTCATGCAATGGCAACGCCAAGCCGAGGTTTGGGTCGGGATCCGAGGTGACGCGATTATCAAACTCAGTTCTTGTTCTGCGGCGGCAGGGAGAGAGACGCCTGACATCAGTTTAGATAAGGGGGGGGGGGGGGGGGGGGGGGGGGAGAAATGTCAGGCAGTAGTGGGGGGGGGGCGGCTTCCATAAACAGGCGTGTGTGACCTGCTGCTGGGGGCTGAGCAGCCGTTCATTCAACAAGCCCCCTCTAAATCACATTTGCCCCCCCCCGTCTCCATCTCACTGCTCCTTCAAACTCATTTTATTTTGCCAACCAATTTGCACGAGTGTCATTTTCAATACTCGCACAGATGCCCAGACTGGAAGAGGATTCCTGGAAGTCGCATCCTAGGAGCCCAAACGTGGCGCCCAACTGAAGGTCTCACCGGCTGATCTGGCGCCGCCGAGACCCCCCTGGCCCCCCTGACCCCCTCCCCGGGACGCCCCAGAACACCCGTCCTCCTCGGCCATTGTTCCATTCATGAGACCAGATCGTGTGCGAGTGCGGCTAAAAGTGCGGCGCAAAAGCAAGACCGACGCTTCTGAGTAGCTGCAGCGGCGAATCGTAGTCAGATAAATAGATCTTTTTATAGATGAGACATGAGACGCCGCCGCAGCGCCACCGGGCGACGCCGGGCGCCGCTGGGCGCCGCCGGGCGACGCCGGGCGCCGCCGGGCGACCGCAGGTCCGAGTCCATCAGAGCTGAAGGTGTCGTGCATCACAAAGTTGCTGCACCACGACACAGTTTGACGTCACTGTTGCAGCAGAGCCGCACGCTTCCGTGTCCTTTGTGTGGGAACGCTGGTTGGTGGGAGTTGTCAGGGGGGGTTTCCCTGGCAACCATGACCCGGGGTCAGCGTGTCACGGCGATGCACCGGGACGAGTGTGCTGCCACGCGTTCAGCCATTAGCAGCGTTCAGCCATTAGCACGACTGAACGCTTCCACATCACCGACTCCTGGAAACAAAAAGCCGAAGCTACCTGTGTGTGTGTGTGTGTGTGTGTGTGTGTGTGTGCGTGTGTGTGTGTGTGCGTGTGTGTGTGTGCGTGTGTGTGTGTGTGTGTGCGCGTGTGTGTGTGTGTGTTCTGCAGAGATCAAAGCGCCGGCGTGTGACCATCTCCATGGTGTCCTTCGCTCTGCGAAAGTGGACAAATCAAAAGAAATGGATCAAATTTCTGCTTCTGACCATCACGTCTTATTTATCACAACGCCCCCCCCCCCACACACAGACACACACACAGACACACACACACACACACCTCGCTCCAGCTTTTATTTTAATTTGTTTATTGGTGCATATTAACACAAACTTTGCAAACACAGACCGGCCTGTCAAACACCGATGGGGGGGATAAAAGAGGAATAGAGACCCGGTGTGTGTGTGTGTGTGTGCGTGTGTGCGTGTGCGTGTGTGTGCGTATGTGTGTGTGTGTGTGTGTGTTTCCCGGACGTCTGTTAGACACAGATAAATGTCTGATACTCCCCGGGGTTCTGCTTTTACTTCACACAGTGTCTTTTTTCTCTCTGACGAGATATCGGCACTGACTTCGTGCTCTGGGGTTTAAACGTGCGCGACTCTCACGCCCGCGCACGGACCGGCAGTAACCAGTGATGTCATCTATTCCTACGCTTTAGGGTTTCTGTTTGGATGTTTTGTCTCTCGCGCACCTTCAACTTTAAGAGAAGACGGAGAAGGACGTCCTGAGCAATTACACCCGGCCAGGGGGGGCACACAGAGGCACGGGGGGGGGGGGGCTAAACTTGCCCCGCCCTGCACAGGTGCACCCGGCAGACGCCATCCTTCTCGCCACCATCCTTCTCCTGCTTGATCCCATCCGAAGCTCCAGATGAAGGAAGAGACGGGAAGAGGCGCCGCTTCCTCTCTGAATCGCGGCAGCTGTAATTATGTTTCCAGGCGGGATCAGAACAATCAGGCTCTATTTATTGAGCGTCGTAGCCGCGCCGCGTCGGAGACTCTAATGTTTACGTATTTTTCATTGTTGGTGGTGTAACTTGTCACCAGGCCAGATATCTGATTAGCTGGAGACAAACGATGGAGGCGGCGAGGACGCCGTGTCGTTTGTCTCCAGGCGACGTCGACGCCGTCGCTGCTCCCATACTTCCATTATTTGGACGCGGCTTCTAAAAGAGTTAATGTGCGGCAAAATAATAAACAACACGTCTGGCGGAGACGGAGCGCTCCGTCCACGTCGGCAGCAGATAAAAGAGATGAATGTGAGACTTCCGAGTGGGCAAAATCCCAGTTTTTATGGGGAATCTTTACCTGCTTAATAAAACAGAGCCGCTGGAAAAGTTAGTCCCGGTTGATCATCGCTCCCTGCTCTTTGGTATCCCTCCGCCGTCCTCGTCCCTTATCCTATGAGGCTCTATTTTACGCAGCTCTGATTTCCCTAACGGTACCGGTCTCATCGATTCATCCGGAAAAGTGGCTGCTGGTCGCTGCGGATCAACCCGCTGACCTTTGACCCAGCCACTCTGTCTACACGCAGCAGAACCGTGGGCTGGATCTCACATGTTCACCACGTGGCGCCGCTTTAATAAAGCCGCCCGCCGCCAACCTTCAGATTAATTTCTGTCAATTTGCCGGCAGCGGCTGAGGACGCAGATAGAGGCGACTGGCGGCGCCCTTCAATATTTGTTTGTTTGTGAGAATCGCATCGTGGCGGCGGTATTGAACGGCGTTATTGGACATCTGTTATCAGGCGATGCAGCGCGTTGATAACAGGAAGTCATCTGGCGCCGTTAGCCGACCACTGGCGCGGCGGCTAGCACGGCCTCTGCCAGCTCCGTTTCCTCTGAACGTTGGGGGGGGGGGGGGGGGGTCGCGCAGGTGATCGGCCGCCGAGGTTCAATGACCCTACGGGTGTTACCGACTGCCCGTCAATCCCGAGTGGCGTTCCGAGCATCCTGATGGCACTGTTCCCGCCCACCACTTTGATTTTATTTTGGAGAAAGATAATTGTTTCACCTTTTCACTTAAGATTCCTGCAGAGGGAGGAAAGTGACGGGTAAATGACGGGTAATTGCCTTTCAAAGTCAACACCATTCTTTCGCCGGCGTTCCGGCGCCAGAACGAGACAGAGACCGAGTGGGCGGGAGGAGAGCGAGGCGCTCATTTCCATAATGAAAAAGGTAATCGTTGGTGGCGTTGGAGTCGGTTTCGGTCTGGTGTCTGTGGCGTGTCAGGACCCCGCTGCAGGTCGTGGCGAGGCGGCGGCCGTGCATCCTAATTCATTAACCCCCCCCCCCCCACCTCGCCTGCCCCCCCTCAGGAATGTCAGTTTCACCTTCCCGCTCCCTCCTCATCTTTCCTGTATCCTCCTCACACACCCTGCTTCCTTCACTCCCCCACCTCTCTTCCTACCATCCTTCCTTTCCTTATTTCCAGATCATGTCCTGAGCACCATCAGCCAAGTCTTGCAGACCCCCCCTTCCTCCCCCCCCCCCCCCCCCCCCCCCCCAATAGTTCTATTCTTCCTCGGTGGCGTCGATAGAACCCGCTCCTTTCTCTTCTGATGCAAACGTGCACGTTCCCTCCACCCTGCTACATGAATGATTTAGAAGCGTGCACATTGACTATCTGCCACCCGCCTTGGGCTCAGCTCAGGCCCAGCTCGCGGCTGCTGGCCCTGAATGCTAACGCCTCCTGGGGGGGGCCTCGCGTGCTAACGTGGGATGTCGCTGACGCTGCACGCCCATCGGTGCGTAACGGCAGCAAAAAGCTGCACTTTGAAGAGTTTTCCCCCTTCGCACGTGCGGCCGAATTAAGCGGAGCAATGATTGAGCCGCCGGAGACGAGCTAGCGCTCGATAAAAACCTCTGCAGAAGCTTTGAAAGCGTCGTTGCTACACAAACGTCAAATTTAATCCAAGCAGCAGCGTTCTTGTGCGGAGCCGTAGTTCGATCTCCTCGGTGCTCCAGGAGCCCCTGATTTAGCGGAAAACAAACAAACAAATATCATTTTAAAAAGCACCGCTGCTGTTGTCATGTGACCAACGGGGGTGGAGTCTACCAGCACATCAAAGCATGAAAAGCTTTGTTCTTTTGTTGACTGATAAATATGGCTGAGAATCGGAGTCCCTCACGGGGGGGTCAGCGTTCACCCTAAACTGGCGCACAACCACCAGCAGATGTTGACATGTGAAGTTTTCACAATGGTGCACGAGCCGTGCACGAGCCGTGCACGAGCACCGAGCCACCAGCAGGTTTTAAGGCCCCATTTAATGAATTTTGGCTAAATTCTCCAAACTGCCCTTGTGGCCCGTTTGGCTCATTACCACCACCCACTGACCCGGCATGTATGTTGCACCGTGTTGGCGTCCGTTGGCGTCTGCACTGTTAATTATGGTCTGGAAGGTGGCACAAATGGGCTCTAACAGAGTGTTTTCCTTCCCTTCCACTTTGGCCAATTTAACTTCTGAGTTTCCCTTTTAATAAGCTAATGATGCCGCCTGCTGCTCCCCATGAGATGCATTTTATATTTTTAATCAAACCTCCACCTCTGAGTGCCCCCCCCCCCCACCTTCCCCCCCGCCCGGCGCCAACAGACTTCTTTGTTGGTTTTTGTCTTTCGGGAACTGCGGCCCGACCTCAGGGAGCAGCGTCGGGTAATTAGAATTCATTGTGTGTGTTTGGTCACTTTGTCCCCATTAATATTTGTTTCCAACTCACTCGCTTTTCTAAATAGATTTAATTTTTTTTCAGGAAAAAGAAAACCCCAAACTGGTGCTTGAAGAATATTAATGTCCAGCCAGTTTGGAGAAAGCGTGCAGAGTTCAGATAAGACATTTCCTGGAATGTGATAACTGTTCGGAATAATTGGCCAGATGTGCTTTAAGGATTTGCTGCATTTTCTAATCGTCTTCGACAGTAAACGCCAGTTTGGTGGCGCGGCCTCGTGCGCGGGGCTTCGATTGATGCATGCGTGCGTTCTCCAGGTGAGATCGTGCTCTTTGCGTAGCTGTGTAACAGGATTAACCCAGCGGGGTGGCGTATCTCTTCCCACCATCTCCCACCGGCGATGCGCAGCCTGTCGAGCTGAGGAGGCTGTCAGCGGGGGGGCCACATCTTCTCCACGACTAGAGGGGGATTTTATGGAGCCTGGCAACCGCTACAAATAGGGCGCAGGCAGGCGGCTCCTCTGCAGTCTGGGCCCGTCGCTGCTAAAAGGGGAACAAAGTGTGTTCGTTGTTGGGCGTGAGTCACTAATCAGGGCTAAATTACTGAAGGGAAGCCGGTAAACGTACGTCACATTGTGGTTCGGAACAGCACACCTTGATCCAGGTTAAAGGAGCAGCATGGAAGCTGTGTTGAGCCGCCTGCTCACTTCCTGTTGTTCCCTGAATGGAGACGCCGGCGTTGATCAGAAGGAAGTTATCCAAGCTAAGCTGAAGCTTGTGGAGGGCGGAGCCACAGGCCAACACGTGTAAACACCAACATTTGAAATTGAGATTAGTATTATGAACTATGAAATCAACACGATGCCTCAGGTCATGTTACGACCACTTTAGTCACGCACTGATGGAGCTTCCTGTTGAAAGAAACATCCATGAAACATTTAAAACGGAGCAGATTCTCCCCGGAAACATCACCAAGCAGTCTCTCGTTGTTCACTCGGGAGGTATTTGAATTTCATCGAAGCTAAGCTAACCTGCCTGATGCCACCAATCAGGAAAGGCCTCTGGAGCAGTGGGTTAAGGACGGCGTCTTAAACGTCATTAGCTTTAAATATCATCTGCAAACCTGACGGTTTTAAGATAATTCTCTGCTGGAAAGACTTCCTGTTAGCCTTCGGTGCCGTTGTCAGAGGGATTTAGAGCGGAATAATATCAGATCCAACTGTGTTATTCTGTCAAATCCTCCTTTTTAATGTCAAACTTTAACTCGTCGTTCCAAAGCTCCACAACAGCTTTGACCTTGAGGGGCAAACCCACGCAGGAGCAGCATCTTCTTTACCTTCTTGCTTTTACAATGAGTCCATCTTTGAAATTGCTGCTCCCGCGCGTCTTCGTCGATTCGTGGATGAATATTCTGCTTGTAACAATAAGTGGAAGAGACAGATAATCTGAGCGTAGCGCTTGTCCGCCCTTCATGTTCAGAATCTGCAAGAAAATGCTGTTTTTTTATGACAGCAATGCTCCGCTTGATCTCAATAAAAGTCAACTTTGAAAATAAAACCAATAAAGGTTGCCTTTTTCATATTTTAAGGCAACAAAATACTAAAAAATGTTGCAGCAACATTAAGATTCTAAGATCTACCACTGGGTGATCAAACATCTTGTTACATCTTGTGTTAAAATACCTGGAAATGTGCGTTTAGTAACCCGCTACTAGCCTGCGGAGCTATTATTTAGCTTCTGATTCTGATCACACCTGGTGAGGAAGCAGCAAATGCAACTAGCATTAGCGCTAACTGTCATCGGCCATGTCCTGTGTCTGCAGGACGGTGGGACGTCATCGTCCCCCCACCCCTCAGACGTGGACCCGTCATAAGCGGGGCACGTTTGGGGCCCCAGGGAGACGCGATGCGTAGCATTTCATGGCTAAATATTGAGCGATATGATGCATAACGGAAGAGCTTGGTAGGAGACAGCAGACGCGTGGGCTCCCCGGGGGTTGACATGGAGGGACTGAAGCCCCCCCACAGACACCTGAGCCACTCTGAGGCCACAGGCGCATCAGCTGCCCTCTTTGTTGCCTCAGCACGAGCCGCTGCTAAAACCCGTGATTTAGCATGTTTTCGTACGTCTAACGAGCGTTTCGGTGTCTTCGGGCGTAGAAGTAAAGGCCAAGTAATATCAATGAAAGACAAATTATTAAGTTATTAAGCTACGTGAACTGTATTTTAGTAGCATTAACAAGACCTTTTATGTTCTCTAAATATACGTAACAAAACAGTATAAAAATGGTGATAAAATAATAATGTAGCTTTATAGATGAGTTTCTCTTTGACCTGATAAAGAAGCGGAATCCACCCGGCTGAAGTTAGACAACCCCTCGCTAGGATGAATACACCAGACGTCAGGCGTCTGCTTACACTCTTGTAATTGCCTTTTAAATTCCTGTTGCTTTGTGTTGCTAATTTGTGTACGGCACGACCGCATACATCCTGATATTAATTAGATGGCGCTAGCTTTAGCTCTGTCTCGTTTAATTAAACAAGCCGAGAGCACAAATATGTTGTGTAACAGCACAGAAACGCTCCCAGCAGGTTGGGAACTTGCGAAATACCGGCTCGTGTCGTGAGAACAAAAGCTCACGTTGCTTCAGGACGGCTCGCGTCTCACGCCACCGCCGCCACCGCCGCCGCCGCCTCGCGTTGGTGCGATAAGCAAGGATGAAACATCGATGCTGAAAGGAGCCGCAGCCCTGACTGGAGCAGATGTGACATGTTTGTCAAATGACCTACTTCTGTCTCTATTATGAATTAAAATTGTATGATGGAGACTGGGGCGACTAATGAATGATACATGCTGGGGGCGGGGCCAAGGGTGGGGGAGGGGCAACAAAGGGTTTGTGGGGGGAAATGTGGATTTACGGATCTGATACGGTTAGCTTAAAAATGCATCAGATGAACCTGTCATGTCCCACCAGGGGTGGTGGGGCAAGGCTGTAATTGGTGTTTGGAGTGGGGGGGGGCAGATGTTATCTGGTTCTACCCTCTTCAGAAGGGGGCTGTAATGGTGCATGCGTGGGGAACCAGGACGGAGAACCCGGGTGGAGGCGCAGCCTGCTGAGCTGGCTCTTTCAGCTACTTAGCTGTTGAATTAGTTAGCGTGGGAAGAACGCTGAGTAAAGGAAAACAGTTTGCACAGTTTTTGCCCCCCCCCCCCCACGCCGGCGTCAGCGAATCGCTGGCGGTGAAAGTACAAACGGGGGCTACGAGGGGGCTGCTGCTCCTCACTGCTCTGGCTTTGTGATAAATGGACGCGGCCTCTCTTAAGAAAAGTTTTTTCTGTCTTGTCCTCCTCATCCTCTTTTGTCTTTCTGAGAGCCCCCCCCTCACACACACACACACACACACACACACACACACACACACACACACACACACACGGCACGTCATGAGAGATCACATCCTCTTGACCTTGCTCCGGGAGTCCTGATATTTTTCATCTCATCGATTTCCCATCCTCTGCCATTTTAACCCCCCTCCAACACACACATGCATACACACACACACACACACACGCACCTCCCCTTGCTCTTCATATTTCTTCCTATCCACAAAATCAGTTCCATCTCTTGTGCCACACAAACTTACCAGCAGAATTTCTATTAGTCCGATAGGAGGAATAAAAAGGAAAAGAAAAGGGGGGGGCGTGTGTGGGGTGGGGGGGGGGGGTGGGGTTATTGCATTTTCAACCAGAGTAAACTCGGAGAAATTGTCCACGAACACATAGAAAAACACGGTTCTGCAGGTGAGGATGAGGAAAGAGGTAGAAAGGGAGATCAATACTCTCATGTGCATGCGTGGGTGCTCTCTCTCTCTCTCTCTCTCACACACACACACACACACACACACACACACACACACACACACACACACACACACACACACACACACCAGTTCTTCACTCCTTGAGTCCTCCTCGGTGACACGTGTGACTCTATGGGAGGACGTCACATGACCCCGGCCACCCCGGGACAGTGACCCTCTCGTTGCGCCGCTCCCCGACACGTCTCATTGGCCGGTGGTCACCGCCCGCCATCGCTGACCCCGCCTCGCCGACCTTGCGTGTTTCCAAACTTTTGTGCGTCGAGCATCTTTCCCAGCGAGACTCCGTGACCTCGGCGCCCCGGCTAATGCGTTTGACTAACACAGCCTGTCTGATTAGCATCCGCGCTGTCGGGGGGGGGCGCTCGGTCACCCGCCGTATGGCGCCGTGGTCACAGTTCAGGGTCACTGTCAAGCCTGCGCACGAATCGGCCCCTCGCCCAGCGGGCCACCGGCTCCTGCTCCTCTCATGAGCGTCGTGCACGTGCGTAGTGCACGTGCGTCTGAGGTCGGCTGTCGCTCAGAACCGGCGCCGCGGTCCGAGATGACGGCGGAATCATAATTACAGCTCCCGAAACAGCAAATTCCCTCTGACATAAACGTCAGCACGCTCAATTTGTCCCGTCCTCACGACTGTTTGTGTGTGTGTGTGTGTGTGTGTGCGTGTGTGTGTGTGTGTGTGTGTGTGCGTGTGTGTGTGTGTGTGTGTGTGTGGGGGGGGTGATCTTGTTTATTATGCTGTGTTTTTATTGTCTGCAGTTCTTAAATAGTCATAGCTTCTTGCAGATTCGGCATGTTGCAATGCAGTAAAACACATTAATGAAAGTTCTCATCGCGTTGGTGTGTGTGTGTGTGTGTGTGTGTGTGTGTGTGTGTGTGTTGTGGGGGGGGGGACTCAACAACCTGACAAATAAACTGCTTGATTTGGACATTCCAGAAAGTACAGTCGCTGCGTTTGTGAGTAATTAAAATCAACCGTACCAATTGAAGCCTCGTTTGATTAATCCTGTGGGAACTGCAAACACACACACACACACACACACACACACACACACACACGCACACACAGAGGTAGTCTGCGTCCCCCCAGTCAGAAATCTGCTTGAGTAAACACGGCTCCTAATCAACGAGGACAGGCTCCCTTTTGATTCCAAGCGCTGTTACGCAATCTCTCCCTCCATCTTCCTCATTATCGTCTTCGTTTAGCCCCCACGAACGGTTCGGAGGCGCTTACGCAACCCAACGATTCACGCGCTGCCAGACCTGTTTACGGCCGCGGCGACGGACGTCTGATCCATGTCGGCGTTTCAGAATCAGAGGTGGTTGCGTAACGCTCCGCCTCATTGTTGTTGTTGTTGTTGTTGTTGTTGTTTACAGCGCTCGAGGTCGTCGTCCTCGCCGTGTCCCCATTTCTATGCAGTATTAGAAGAATTATTTCTCGCTGCGCTGCTTTAGTTCCTCCTCGCCTGTAATAAAAGGAGACGGCGGGTTCAGCCCGGTGTCAGCGCTGATGTATCGGCTGCTCGGAACGCTGCTTCTTTCCCTCTTCTGCTGTTCCGCTGCTTCAGGAACGGGTGGATGGAGAGATCGGAGCGATGGAGGTGTGATCGGGTCTGCTGGTGCTTCCTGGAACAGAAAAAGAGAAGATATTAATAGATTTGACCGAGCAGCTGACTGGAAGGGGGCTCCTTCTCTCGTCTCCTTCTCTCGTCTCCCTCTCTCGTCTCCCTCTCTCGTCTCCCTCTCTCGTCTCCTCTCATCTCCCTCTCTCGTCTCCTTCTCTCGTCTCCCTCTCTCGTCTCCCTCTCTCGTCTCCTCTCGTCTCCTTCTCTCGTCTCCTTCTCTCGTCTACTTCTCTCGTCTCCCTCTCTCGTCTTCTTCTCTCGTCTCCTTCTCTCGTCTCCCTCTCTCGTCTCCCTCTCTCGTCTCCTTCTCTCGTCTACTTCTCTCGTCTCCCTCTCTCGTCTCCTTCTCTCGTCTTCTTCTCTCGTCTCCCTCTCTCGTCTCCCTCTCTCGTCTCCTTCTCTCGTCTCCCTCTCTCGTCTCCCTCTCTCGTCTCCTTCTCTCGTCTCCCTCTCTCGTCTCCCTCTCTCGTCTCCTCTCGTCTCCTTCTCTCGTCTCCTTCTCTCGTCTACTTCTCTCGTCTCCCTCTCTCGTCTTCTTCTCTCGTCTCCTTCTCTCGTCTCCCTCTCTCGTCTCCCTCTCTCGTCTCCTTCTCTCGTCTACTTCTCTCGTCTCCCTCTCTCGTCTCCTTCTCTCGTCTTCTTCTCTCGTCTCCCTCTCTCGTCTCCTTCTCTCATCTCCCTCTCTCGTCTCCCTCTCTCGTCTCCCTCTCTCGTCTCCCTCTCTTGTCTCCCTCTCTCGTCTCCTTCTCTCATCTCCCTCTCTCGTCTCCTTCTCTCGTCTCCCTCTCTCGTCTCCCTCTCTTGTCTCCCTCTCTCGTCTCCTTCTCTCGTCTCCTTCTCCTTCACCTTGTCCTCCGTCCCCCCTCTCCACCATTCCACCTCTCTTTTACTCTCTTCCTCTTACCCTCTCTGTCTGTTTCTTCTTTCCTCTTTTTGCTTCCCTCCTTCCTCACTCTTCTACGGGCACTTTTACTTGCTCCCTTCCTCCTTTTTGTTTTGCCTCCCTTTTCTTTTTCCCTTCTTGAACTCTTCAACTCGTTTCTTTAGTTTGACCCATTTTTACCTCTTTGTCTTTCCTTCTCTTTCCTCCCCACATCTTAGTCTCCATCTCCATTTCATCTGCTCCTCCTCCTCTCCTCTTTATGACTCTCCAGTTTCTCCTCTCTGTTGCTCATCATCGCTCTATTTTATCACCTCTGCTTCTCTCCATCCTCCACGCTGCCTCACAAGGCTGCCAGCACCTCCAAAGCCCTCTTGGTTTTCTTCCTCTGCTTCTTCAAATGTGACTTTTTTAAAGTTCTCCCTCCAACTCTGGACGTTTCAGGCTCCTTTACACAGAGACAAAGAGAGCGAGACACAGAGAGAGAGACACAGAGAGAGAGAGACACAGAGACACAGGGAGAGAGAGAGTTGCGGTGAGAGACAGCCCATCCTCTGGGTTGGGCTTAGTTAATGTTGGCTCCTTATTATCCCATTTAAAATGTGGATTGTGGAGTGTTTTAATTGCAGCGCTCCACATGCACGTGCAGGACTTGGATGCGAGGACGTGTCCTTGTCCCTCCCCGCGCTCCAGGGGAGAGTCTCGCCTGCAGCCGGACAGCGAGGAGTCCACGGCTCTATTTTAGGAGCGGCCTTGTTAGTCAGAGCAGTTGTGACGTGTGGTCGTTAGGCCAGTTAGAGGGTAACGAGGCGCTCGGCTCACACTGCCGATGAGGCCGCTGGTGTCTGCACATGCTTGAGAAGATGATCGCTGACCAAGATTTAAAGTTGTATTTCATGTTTTTATCAAGAGGCTTGTCACATCTGTTAAATCCAGCACTTTAATGGACCCCCTCACAAACGTTCCGCCCTCTGATGTTTGATTTTCCCGACGCGTTTCCACAGAAAAAAAAAAAGAATCCAGGAGTTTTGCTCCTTCCTTTTTATTGCGGCAGAAACGGGACGCTCTGCTAATGATCTTCCTGCCTCCCGTTCCCGCCCCTCTGCCTCTCCCGACCCCCGACGTCCATCCCATCGAAGACGGGAAGCTTGACTTGTGTGTGTGTGTTTGCGGTTGAGTGTGTCTGTCCCCCTGAAGCGTCCTGATCCCGGCCGGCCGGGGCGGACCGCCACTCACTCGCTCAGCTCTCTGAGACGGAAGTCTGACAACAATGGAAGCGCCGAACCACACGTGAGCCGGCGCCCTGGCGGTGAACACTCTCCCCTCGCCACGGGACGGATAATTGATCTGTCAGATACTATTTTCAGGGTTTCTGAAGAAGAACAAGTAGGTCAAAACCCGCTCCGAGTCACCAAAGACGCCTAACGGCACGACCCGGTTCCCCATCAGCTCGGGCGCCCGGCTGAGTCCCACCGTGTTTGAGTCCCAGTCGGCATGACCGGGCGGTTCCGAGAGGACTCGGTCGTACTGACGTGCGCAGAAGAAGCCGCCTCTTCGCTGGTTGATGGGTGGGGGCGTCACAGCAGCACCGCCTGGTGTGACGCAAGAAACAGACGTTGTTTCTGGAAAAATGGGGGGAAAAAAAGTGGAAAAAGACCAAAGAATGCAACTACTGTCCAAAAGGAGTCTATTTTTTTGGTCTCAAAATTGTGTTATAACTATTAAAAAACCTGTTTGTGCGAGTCAAACATGAGTTGAGGACGAGAGCTTCTGAGAGTCCCGGTTGAGGATTTTCTCCAACTGATCGCTGTCCTCATCATTCCTACAGTGATAATTACTATTTAATCCCAAACGAGCGCTCCGCTCTTTGCTGCTGTGCCTTATTTAAGGTTGAAAAGCAACAATGATGTTGCCAGGACCTCTGAAGAGCTGCACGGCTGCAGCTGTGGAGGCTTCTGCTCTGCAGAATGCCGTACGCAGCTTTTGTTCAGCAGCCTTTTTGGCCCCTGCGTGAACTGGAAGGCTCGGAGCCGTTGCCCCGGCAATAAGTGTCCCGTCGCGTACCAGATTCTGAAGAAACACCAAATGGCGCCACTCACGCCCGGCTGACGCGGGCTGTGTCCCGTACCCGAGCCTGACCTCCCTCTCCCTCTCTCTCTCTCTCTCTCTCTCTCTCTTTGTCTCTCTCCCACAGGTGAGTCCCAGAACCTGCGGTGGGCATGAACGGTTGCGAGAAGCGCTCGCGTGGTCCTCGCCGTACGGACGCGTTTGTCCACATCTGCACAGTCTCTGACTAGATTTCCCGCCCTTGCAACGGCGTCCACCAATAATCGTCCCGATCATCACCCGCACGCTCGTGCACTTGGAAGCGAATCCCTCCTCGCCCGTCCATTTCACTTGGTTGTGCCACGGGAGTGTGTGCTGCTGTGTGTGTACGTCTCCGCTGCATGTGTGTGTGTGTGTGTGTCTTCGTCGGTGGACCGCCATTATCTTTGCGTCCGAGCTGTTTTCCTGTCCCATGCATCATCCGCCCCCGTCTGTCTCCATGTCAGGCCCGATCACAGCTCCTGTTCCCCACAGAGATGACTAATCAATAACACACGTGCACGGGAACAACACACACACACACACACAGAAACACAAGCACGAGGCAGAAATATTGGCTCGCTGTCCGCAAACATCACACAGGCGGCTCTGGGCTGACGACCACGCTGTTGTTTTCTCATTTCTGGACACCTGCTACATTCACACTTCCAGGACATTGTCCCACCACAAGCAAAGTCCATTTATGCTGCAGCGTCCCACCTTCAAATAAAAACAGCAGAAGCGGTTCTGCACACACACACACACACACACACACACACACACACACACACACATAGCCATGAAAATGGACAATCCACGCCGCTTCCTCCCAGCCAACAGCAGCAGAGCCCAAATATCCAGGTTAGACTCTGAAGGAAAGCCAGGAAAGCTGAACCACCTGCCCCAACACACACACACCCACACACACACACACACACACAAACACACACAGAGCGCAGCTGACAGCATTTCATGGTAGCAGATGTGGGACATTATAGGAGCTCCTGGTGGGTTCGGCTCAGCCACCAGTGATATTGGCATTGTTTTGTCTTTCCACCCCCTCCCTAACCCACATGAACAGTCCTGCTCTCACAGTAACGAGGAAACATGCTAATTAAACAGGTTTGAGCTCTTCCTAACCCACATGAACAGTCCTGCCCTCACAGTAACGAGGAAACATGCTAATTAAACAGGTTTGAGCTCTTCCTAACCCACATGAACAGTCCTGCCCTCACAGTAACGAGGAAACATGCTAATTAAACAGGTTTGAGCTCTTCCTAACCCACATGAACAGTCCTGCTCTCACAGTAACGAGGAAACATGCTAATTAAACAGGTGAGAGCTCTTCCTAACCCACATGAACAGTCCTGCTCTCACAGTAACGAGGAAACATGCTAATAAACCAGGTGAGAGCTCTTCCTAACCCACATGAACAGTCCTGCTCTCACAGTAACGAGGAAACATGCTAATTAAACAGGTTTGACCTCTTCCTAACTCACATGAACAGTCCTGCTCTCACAGTAACGAGGAAACATGCTAATTAAACAGGTTTGACCTCTTCCTAACTCACATGAACAGTCCTGCTCTCACAGTAACGAGGAAACATGCTAATTAAACAGGTGAGAGCTCTTCCTAACCCACATGAACAGTCCTGCTCTCACAGTAACGAGGAAACATGCTAATTAAACAGGTGAGAGCTCTTCCTAACCCACATGAACAGTCCTGCCCTCACAGTAACGAGGAAACATGCTAATTAAACAGGTTTGAGCTCTTCCTAACCCACATGAACAGTCCGGCTCTCACAGTAACGAGGAAACATGCTAATTAAACAGGTGAGAGCCCTTCCTAACCCCCATGAACAGTCCTGCTCTCACAGTAACGAGGAAACATGCTAATTAAACAGGTGAGAGCTCTTCCTAACCCCCATGAACAGTCCTGCTCCCACAGTAACGAGGAAACATGCTAATTAAACAGGTTTGACCTCTTCCTAACCCCCATGAACAGTCCTGCCCTCACATTAACGAGGAAACATGCTAATTAAACAGGTGAGAGCTCTTCCTAACCCACATGAACAGTCCTGCTCTCACAGTAACGAGGAAACATGCTAATTAAACAGGTGAGAGCTCTTCCTAACCCACATGAACAGTCCTGCCCTCACAGTAACGAGGAAACATGCTAATTAAACAGGTGAGAGCTCTTCCTAACCCACATGAACAGTCCTGCTCTCACAGTAACGAGGAAACATGCTAATTAAACAGGTGAAAGCTCTTCCTAACCCACATGAACAGTCCTGCCCTCACAGTAACGAGGAAACATGCTAATTAAACAGGTGAGCCTGAGTTGGTGCGCGAGGTTGAGAAGTTCCGACTAGATATAGTTGGCCTCACCTCGACGCACGGCAAGGGCTCTGGAACCAGTCTTCTTGAGAGGGGTTGGACTCTCTACCACTCTGGAGTTGCCGATGGTGAGAGGCGACGAGCAGGGGTGGCAATTCTGGTTGCTCCCCGGCTCAGTGCCTGTGTATTGGAGTTTACCCCGGTGGATGAGAGGGTAGCCTCCCTTCGCCTTCGGGTGGGGGGACGGATCCTGACTGTTGTTTGTGCCTATGGTCCAAACAGCAGTTCAGCGTATCCACCCTTTTTGGAGTCCTTAGAGGGAGTGCTGGAGAGTGCCCCTTCTGGGGGCTCCCTCGTCCTCCTGGGTGACTTCAATGCTCACGTTGGCAATGACAGTGTGACCTGGAGAGGTGTGATTGGGAAGAACGGCCCCCCTGATCTGAACCCGAGTGGTGTTTTGTTATTGGACTTCTGTGCTCGTCTCAGATTGTCCATAACGAACACCTTGTTCAGACATAAAGGCGTCCACATGTGCACTTGGCACCAGGACGCCTTAGGCCGCAGATCGATGATCGACTTTGTGGTTGTGTCATCGGATTTGCAGCCGCATGTTCTGGACACTCGGGTGAAGAGAGGGGCGGAGCTGTCAACTGATCACCACCTGGTGGTGAGTTGGCTCCGATGGTGGGGAAGGATGCCGGACAGACCTGGCAGGCCCAAACGTGTTGTGAGGGTCTGCTGGGAACGCCTGGCAGAGTCCCCTGTCAGAAGGAGCTTCAACTCACGCCTCCGGGAGAGCTTTGACCATGTCCCGGGGGAGGCGGGGGACATTGAGTCCGAGTGGACCATGTTCCGTGCCTCCATTGTCGAGGCAGCTGACCGGTGCTGTGGCCGCAAGGTGGTTGGTGCCTGTCGTGGCGGCAATGCCCGAACCCGCTGGTGGACACCAGCGGTGAGGGATGCCGTCAAGCTGAAGAAGGAGTCGTATCGGGCCTTACTGGCCTGTGGGACTCCTGAGGCAGCAGATGGGTACCGGCGTGCCAAGCGGAGTGCAGCTACGGCGGTTGCCGAGGCAAAGACTCGGGCATGGGAAGAGTTCGGTGAGGCCATGGAGAACGACTTTCGGACGGCCTCGAAAAGGTTCTGGACCACCATCCGGCGTCTGAGGAGGGGGAAGCAGTGCACTGTCAACACTGTGTATAGTGGTGATGGTGTGCTGCTGACCTCAACTCGGGATGTTGTGGATCGGTGGAAGGAATACTTCGAGGACCTCCTCAATCCCACCAACACGCCTTCCAGTGAGGAAGTAGGGCCCGGGGACCTGGAGATGGGCTCTCGTATCTCCGGGGCTGAAGTTGCCGAGGTAGTTAAAAAACTCCTCGGTGGCAAGGCCCCGGGGGTGGATGAGATCCGCCCAGAGTCCCTTAAGGCTCTGGATGTTGTAGGGCTGTCGTGGTTGACTCGACTCTGCAACATCGCGTGGACATCGGGGGCAGTGCCGCTGGATTGGCAGACCGGGGTGGTAGTCCCTCTTTTTAAGAAGGGGGACCGGAGGGTGTGTTCCAACTATAGGGGGATCACACTCCTCAGCCTCCCTGGCAAGGTCTATTCAGGGGTACTGGAGAGGAGGGTCCGCCGGATAGTCGAACCTCGGATTCAGGAGGAGCAATGTGGTTTTCGTCCTGGGCGTGGAACAGTGGACCAGCTCTACACCCTCAGCAGGGTCTTCGAGGGTACATGGGAGTTTGCCCAACCAGTCCACATGTGTTTTGTGGACTTGGAGAAAGCATTCGACCGTGTCCCCCGGGGGGTCCTGTGGGGGGTCCTCCGAGAGTATGGGGTGTCGGGCCCGTTGATACGGGCTGTCCGCTCCCTGTACGATCGGTGCCAGAGTTTGGTCCGAATTGCTGGCAGTAAGTCGAACTCGTTTCCGGTGAGGGTTGGCCTCCGCCAGGGCTGCCCTTTGTCACCGATTCTGTTCATAATTTTTATGGACAGAATTTCTAGGTGCAGTCATGGTGTTGAGGGGATCCGGTTTGGTGACCTCAGGATCGCGTCTCTGCTTTTTGCGGATGATGTGGTCCTGTTGGCTTCATCGGCCCGTGACCTCCAACTATCACTGGATCGGTTCGCCGCCGCCTGTGAAGCGGCTGGGATGAGAATCAGCACCTCCAAATCCGAGGCCATGGTTCTCAACCGGAAAAAGGTGGAGTGCCTTCTCCGGGTAAAGGAGGAGATCCTGCCCCAAGTGGAGGAGTTTAAGTACCTCGGGGTCTTGTTCACGAGTGGGGGAAGAATGGAGCGGGAGATCGACAGGCGGATCGGTGCGGCGTCCACAGTAATGCGGGCTCTGCACCGGTCCGTTGTGGTGAAGAGAGAGCTGAGCCGAAAGGCGAAGCTCTCGATTTACCGGTCGATCTTCGTTCCTACCCTCACCTATGGTCATGAGCTTTGGGTCATGACCGAAAGAACAAGATCCCGGGTACAAGCGGCTGAAATGAGCTTCCTCCGTAGGGTGGCTGGGCTCTCCCTTAGAGATAGGGTGAGAAGCTCTGCCATCCGGGAGGAGCTCGGAGTAGAGTCGCTGCTCCTCCGCGTTGAGAGGAGCCAGATGGGGTGGCTTGGGCATCTAGTCAGGATGCCCCCTGGACGCCTCCCTGGTGAGGTGTTCAGGGCATGTCCCTCCGGTAAGAGACCCCCGGGGAGACCCAGGACACGTTGGAGAGACTATGTCTCTCGACTGGCCTGGGAACGCCTGGGGATCCCTCCGGATGAGCTAGAGGAAGTAGCTGGGGAGAGGGAAGTCTGGGATTCTCTCCTTAGGCTGCTGCCCCCGCGACCCGACCCCGGATAAGCGGCAGAGAATGGATGGATGGATGGATAAACAGGTGAGAGCTCTTCCTAACCCACATGAACAGTCCTGCCCTCACAGTAACGAGGAAACATGCTAATTAAACAGGTTTGAGCTCTTCCTAACCCCCATGAACAGTCCTGCCCTCACAGTAACGAGGAAACATGCTAATAAACCAGGTGAGAGCTCTTCCTAACCCACATGAACAGTCCTGCTCTCACAGTAATGAGGAAACATGCTAATTAAACAGGTTTGACCTCTTCCTAACCCCCATGAACAGTCCTGCTCTCACAGTAACGAGGAAACATGCTAATTAAACAGGTTTGAGCTCTTCCTAACCCACATGAACAGTCCTGCTCTCACAGAAACGAGGACACATGCTAATTAAACAGGTGAGAGCTCTTCCTAACCCACATGAACAGTCCTGCCCTCACATTAACGAGGAAACATGCTAATAAACCAGGTGAGAGCCAGCAATGGCGGCTTCCTTTTTAGCCTGTTTTCACCACCTCTTTATGTGCTGTAATTGCCACAGCCTGTGTGAGGGCTTGTCTGCTGCCCTGATTCATCCCCCCCCGAGGTGCCATTCTGACCCAGTAACTCCTCCACTCCCCTCTCATGCTCCGTTCCCTCCTCCCTTCGCTCCTCTCATCCTCCGCTCGCTCCTTCTCCCTCCGTCACTGCCTCTCTCTCCCCCCCGGTGGCCAGAATGCTGTAATTGAGTTTTTTATTCAAGTCAATTAAAAGTGCAGCCCGGCTGGAGACAAAACAAGTCCGCGTAGTCTCTTTATACCTCGGGCTGCCTTCATGTTTACTCAGTCCTCTCTTTATATCATTCAGTAGCAGAGGAGCCACCAGGAGTGAACTTTCATTTCATATGTGTCATTAAACTGTTCTGACATTGTATACAATGTAATTTATCTTTCTCTACGATGCCCCCCCCCCCCCTCCCAAAAAAAAAAGAAATCCTATTTAAATGGTAATTCAAACTTCCATTAAGTTGAAGCCTTTGTGAACGGCGTGCAGAAGTTGCTGGGTTTGTCCCCTCCGCCACGGCCGCCATCTGAGCCGTGATTGTTTACTCCCCGAAAGCCAAATATTCATCACAGCGAGGCGGCGCCGCTGTTGTCTCTGCTCCACAACGCCTCCTCTTTTCATTTATCTCTGTAAATGAAGGATGGCGATAAGTTCAGGAGATCATCTGAGATGATGGAGCGTCCCAACTGCCCCCCCCATAATCAGGAGGTAATTAGATGGAGAGCCTGAATGAGATGGTTCCCCTCCGAACTGGGCCTCCAGGGGCGGACGGCCGCTCGGCTGCTCCCTCTTCCCGCTCACAAAAGGCAACGCGGAGGAATTTTAATCCGAAGGGACAGTTGACCACAGTTCATCCCAACGCCACGTCCCCTGTCCCTCCTCTGGACGTGTCCAGAACGAGTCGTTGGACCGAGTCTTTGGGGCTGTTTATTCAGGCCGACCTCAAAAATTCTGCAGCGAGATCAAAATCAGGCATCAGCAAAATGCAGATTTGAAGCCGATGATGACAGCGACGCCATTTTTACAGCCTGTCCGACAACAAATAATGAATTATAAATACATTTATAAAAAAGAATCCCTGCGTCTCGGCTCAGCAGGGTGAGGACAACACGGATCTGACACAAGGGAAGTATGGAAGCAATGAGACCTTCACGGACACCGAAGGAAGCGGAAAAAGGAGCTTTGTAGTGTTAAATGTCCCCTTTCCCAGAATGACGAGCCTCTCCCTGATAAGAATGGCGGGGACGGTGGCGGGGACGGTGGCGGAGGCGGTGGCGGGGGCGGGGACGGTGGCGGGCGCGGTGGCGGGGACGGGGACGGTGGCGGTCACGTGCCTTTTAATCACGTTATTTGGCCGTGAGTGTGTGACGGCGCCGTCCCCCTGTGGGAGCGCAAACATCAGATCGACTTTTGGTTGACTTCCATCAGCAAACGGCAAACCAGTTAACCTTGAGGCGTGACCAGTAAGCAGCTTTGTTCCCACAGTCAGTCATACTGGGAGTCTGTGGTGGGGGGAGGGGGGGGTCACCAGTAATGGAGGGAAGATCATGTCCGTCTGTCCTCTGCAGGGAGGACGATACAGTGACATATTACACATCCTCCCATGACTAAAGAGATTAAATGTGGCTGGTTGCTTCAACTTGGCGCAAGAATTTTAATAAAAAAAAGCAAAAAAAAGCTGTGTGACATTTGAAAGGAGCCTGGCCAAACTTCCGCCCTGTTAGTGTTTTATTTTTTAAGCTGTTTGTCTCGCCCGCATTAACACACGCGCGACATTTAAAGCTTTAAAGATCTCGCCGTGTCCGACATGATCTGAGGGAACGTCGGCGCCGGGCTGCTCTCAGTGATCTAATATACATCCACTGAAGTCTGCCTTAATCACCTACCTCTTCCCTTAAAAAATCTCCCTGTTTCCATGGTTACCAAACTCTGTGGGAGCTAGGCAGAAGCTGAATATACATTTTGAGGTTCTCCGTTTGACTTTTTTGTTCTTTTGTGTGGAACAGATAATTCAGAATTGTGCAAGAAGGCAGCTTGTGTAACTCCCAGAACCTCCAGAAGCCCGTCGGCTTTTGTCCACCCGTTTACTCCACTGGCATTTGGGCTCCCGGCACAGCCACGCGCTCCCAAGAGAGCTGCTCTTTAATAATTAAACTATCATGAAGGGGGAAGAAGGAGCCTAAAACGGCAGCGTCTCACTGGGCTTTTACTGACCCTGAGTGAGCAAAACTCCACATTACATGTCTCATTAAGGCCTGAAGAGCTTCTAGTCAGCGCAGCTAGCATAACAGAGGCTAGCAGGGACAGACGTGTCCATCACAACCCCCCCCCTCCTCGGCTGTTGTTACTGCCAGCTGTGAGGGGTCCGCGGGCCTCCTCCAGAAACAGCTCCTCGACGGGCCCTTTTCCTTTAAGCGTGATTAAGTTTGCACGCCGAACTATTAGATTTGAGTTTGTGGAATTGGTGTTTTCAGCCTGAAGGTTCTGGTTATTGCCGCGCCTCCTGCAGCTTGACAGGTCAGCCGGGCTGGAAGGTTCTCCGGCGCCGCGCTGCAGAAATGAGATTTGCTACTGTGACGGGGAGTCGGACCGCGAAGCCTCGTTCTCCCGGCCGACTTCAGCCCGCCGTCTTTGTTATTCGCTCTCTTCGGAGGGCGGGGACCAGAAATATCTTCGCAGAAAATCAATGCCTCGAACCAATTTTTCGGCCGTCGCTCTTTTTTGTGAGAGATTGTTTCAATGCTACGGCGTTTTGACGCGATTTCGAAAAGCACACTTAGGAAAACAACAACCGTAGTGTCGATGAATTAAGTCGCTTCAGGCTAATCTTGTTCACAGGGCGGCTTTTAAAACAACAAATGGGCCCAGAGTCGATGGCATGAACACCGGGAGAGTCAAGCAGGAACACAAGCGCGGCTTTTCCAATTGGATTATGAGCACGGAAAGGCACTTTTCGGCATGAATAATTCACTGCACAATCCTGTAAGATCCTCTCATGCCCTTCACAAAAACACATTCCCCATTTTTCTGATCCGTGCATACGGAGTCCTGGCACAGCCAAGGCGGGCGCAGGTAAGACTCGGCAACCTCCGTCTCCTCGCCTCCGCAGGATGTGCTGATATTGATGACAGGAAGTTGTAGCGGAGGATGTGTATCGCACCAGGAAATGACTTGCTTGAAACATGTCCCCTCGCCCCTCATCAATTCTTTAGCAACCTGCTGTCGCCTCGCCGCCGTTCTTGCCGCTCTTTCACTCTCTCGCGCATGCGTGGGCACACGTGCACGCGTCTGGCTTGAACCCGGTTGCCTCAAGCAGGAATCCTGTGTCCTTGAGGAGATACTGGAGTTGTTCCAACGATCCGATCTGAGGAGGAGTACTTTTTTTTCCAAATCTAGTCTGACCGCCCAGGAGGGATTTGGATGCCATTAAACCGGCACCTGAAGTCAGACATCCGCTCTGTTTAGCTTGCGGATCCCTTTGGCCTGGCGTTACGGGCGCCTTTGCTCAACAGCGCCCCCTCTGGTCGCACCGCGACACTGTTGGTGGCACGGCTGACCATGGTCCTGCCCCCAAACTCCTTCATCCCAGATGCATGCGCAGCAAAGCTGTGAGCACATGCTAGCCAGTTACCCTAATCTCCTCTAACCTAACTATAACTAGCCGTATTACAGTTGTGCAGCAGTAACAACACGTCCTGTTGACCAGACATAATATCACACACGTGAGCTCTGCGGTGTGGTATCGGTACCGTCAGGTAGAATTCCTGGGTCTGCCTCTCTGTCACGGCCCTCGCCCCCCTGCTGAGCCGCAGAGAGCCTGGCTGTTAATGGGAACGCCGTGGTGGATTAGCTCTTCCATCACCCGGCAGGTGGCTCATTAGAGTCATATCACAGCTCTTATCAGTAACCAAATACACTCCACGTGTGCGTGCGTGCGTGTGTGTGTGCGTGTGTGTGGTGAGTCCAATGGTAACTGCTAATATTGATTCAGAATTATTTTCACTCTTTTCCCACACTTTGCTCACTAAAAGTTCCTAAACTCATCGGCTTACAGTGCAGCCTCAGGATATGGAGATAATAAGGAGCGAATCACACAGTAGGCGGATTATTGGTGGTGTGTGTGTGTGTGTGTGTGTGTGTGTGTGTGTGAGGGAGAGAACCTACCTATTCAAATAGTAAAAATCAACAGCAGATTCAGGTGTAGTCCCATTTTCTCTTCATCTTAGTTTCTGATATCAACATTTATTCTTTGTTCCTTCGTTTGTTCCGCGTTCACGACGTGAGTTCTATGGATTCAGCCCGAGCAGCGAGAACATGGGGCCCTGATTTAGACGGACCCTGCAGCCTGTTCTGGGGGGGGGGGGTTCCACCTCCCACAGTTCCCAACATTCACCAGCAAAATTCAGTCAAATCCCCCAAAAACTTTAAAACGAAATGTTTGAAAATCTGCATTCGAGGAAGCACAGCAACACTTTTGGTCTCCAACGCCTGATGTTTGCTGCTGGAATCAAATGTAAACAACAACAACACTGTGACCCCGCTGGTCTCAGGTGAACCCCCCTTTTCCTCCGTTTGTGCCATTAGTAGCAGGGTTTTGCAACAGTGACGATGGCGAGAGGAGCGAAACGGCCTCGGCGAGCTTCAAAGTGGAACTGCCAGTTCAGTGTTTGGCTGCTGACGGAGCTGATGGGGGGGGGGGGGGGGGGCGAGGTTTTCGACGGGAGATCGGAATTAGGCGCGACTTTCAGACCCAGCGAAGCGTTTGTAGCCGCTTTAAAATGAATCTGCGCGCGGATGCGGCGGCGCGTGGGTGTTTGCAGACACAACAGCTGCTGTTAAAGTCGCATGTAAAATAACCCCAGATGGATCGTTTGGCCTGAACTTCAGTTCCAGGAGCCGGTTTGGACTGGGAAGGGGGGGGGGGGGTTCCCCGTCTAAATGTCTGATCGTGTAACGCGTCTTCTTTGGTCTTTAACAGTGGAAAAGTCGTCTGAAAGCACATTTGTGTCACGGTAAACAACAGCACGCAGGCTAGGCTAAGCTAGGCTAATTATTTTCCCCGTCTGAAAGACAAACTTGGTGGCAGATTTCTTGCTAAACTGGTAATCAGCTCACAGCTTGTTGTTCCCTTGACTGTTATTAGGAATGTTATTTTAGTAGTTCTTCCAGATCCGCCTCGCTGACGTGAACGGGTCACATTCAGCACAGTCGGGGGTTCAACAAGAGCGACTTTAATCCTCGTCACATTACGAGGGGATAATCTGGCAACGCTGTTATTAAGATTATTCCTGCCACAATCTCCAAACTGGGAATTCAACCTGCGTTGTTTAGGCTTTTAAGGGAGAAATAAACCCGCTGCCGTCCCAAAGGACCTTTACGGTATTTAATCCCAGGACGGAGCAGAACTAAGTGGGAAATATCTGAAGGTTCTGTCTTTTGACATTTAAGCAGCACTTTTCTCAGCGATGTGAGAGATAATCAACCTCTCAACCAGACCAGCGCCGAACATCTCATCCTGCTTCAAACTGGAGTTAAAAGTTAAGACCGCTGCTATAAATAGTGCTGACTTTCATCTACGCTCCCGCTGGGAGAAATCTGCTCCCTTGAGTGAGTCCTTTGTTTCCCTGGTATTCCAGAGGGGCGGGGCTACAGGATAAAGGGCGCTGATTGGTGGACACACTTGGAGCTCTTATTTGTTTGTTGCTTCGCTTCGTTTGTGTTCTGATCGTTAGGAGGAGAGACGAGGAGGTTCTGGCTCCTCTGAGGGTGTTTGGAACTTTAGCGGAACGTTGACTCAAAAACGACGGGATCTGTGGAAGAACAGCCGCTGCGCTGGCGGGGCCAGATGTAGGACGCAGGCCGGAATAGATTCATGAAAATGTAAAGAATCTTAAACAAGCTTAGAAGGATGTGGGGGGGGTGTTCGGCGTGGGCAGCAACATCTAACGAGAGCTTTTCAACACAAGACGAGTCTGACACCAGCTCGGAGCGGCGCCTCTCCACCCAACATCTGGACTCAACACCTTTTTCAGCAGATTCCAACGGTTTCTTGTAATCTAAGAGGCGTCGGAGTGGCCTCCGGACCTCTCGGATCTGGAGATCGGGAGGTCCGGAGACCTCTTCCTGCTTCTCCGGCTGCAGTCATCATCTCTCCCGCTCTTCCCGTGTGCTGGAGGCCTGTGGCGGAACATTAGCAACAAGCTAACATGCAGACACACTCAATTTTCGCCTTGTCAGCATTTGCTGCAGATGCCTCTTGAGGGCTGAAGCCTCCATTAACACATTAGTGCGTCTAATCCTCGTCGGCGCAGCTGCTCTCCTACGCGATTCCTGCGCTCGGCTCAGCCGCCGGCGGCAGGCGGAGGCGCCTCGTTGCCGCAGCAACGTCAGCAGAGCATTCTGGGACTGGATGTTTACTCATAATGATGTAAAGTCAATTCGCACAGGCGCGAGAGTGTTTACTGAAGAAATGGCGCCGCTTTCCAGGGGCTCTGCTCGGCTTCGTTCATGCAGGTGGGCAACGACGCGCTCAACGCCGCTGACCTGCGCTAATGTGTGGATTCCAGCGTCCGAGGAGGCCACAGCGAGGCGTCTCAAGACTCGCTGTCGCCTCATTAGTTCTGTCTGATCACAGCAGATGAGCCTCTACTTTGCCCCCGAGTCCCCCCCCCCCCCCCCCCCCCCCCGTCCTTTACGTACAGGTAGATATAGACGGAGAGAATCTATTGGCCTCGTCATTTGTTAGCCGCGAAGGCTAGCCAAGCACAATGAAATTAAAGCGAGACGCAGAAAACAGAGGCTCCCTGGCAGCGATGGCCGACGCCGCGGCACGCAGCCGCCCACGTGCACTCTCACGCACGTCCTCTGAAACTCATCGACGAAAATAAACACGGACTGTAAACATTCCGGAGCATCCACCCCCCCCACGTCCATCCCTGATAACCTCCAACAAGGTTCCGGATAGCAGATGTGAGCGCCGTGTGGCCGTGAATCGTGGGAAAGTTTGGGAATCCGACGCATCCCGGTCCTAATTCTCTCTCTCTGTTTGTCTTTCCAGGTGAGTCAATAATTCCCGGCGGCGTCTTCGGTGCGGAGTCACGGCGGATCCGTGAGTAATGTGTGTGTGTGTGAGGGCGACCTGTCCGCGTTGAGCCCGCTCCGGAGGCGCCGTTAGCACCCAACCTCAGCGTGATGGCGGCCCGGCCTCCCGTCCGCGCTGGTCCGCCTGCTCGTTGCCGGGCAGTTTAAAGGTCACGCAGTCCTGGCAGGTTTCGCGGCTAACGGCGACGGCCGATGCGCTTCCTCCCAGAACTCGGAGGGTCCGTTTGGGTCTTTGAACGGGGGTTCACCAGAGGAGATCAGCTGGCAACAGTTTGACGCCTCAGCAGCAAAATCAAACCTTCCCGGCTCGCCGCTTCTCCGCTTACTGCCGATGCTACGTGCCCAAAAGCAACGGATAACTAGCACAGTATCCCATTTTTTTTTTCTTGCGTTCAAAGAATCCATTTGACTGTTCCTGGAGCTAAATCTGGACTTGATGGTGCAGTCGTGGCGGCTGCGGTGGAAACTAAAATCCTTCACTGCGAGATGCCCGTGCTGAAGATGTCCAGCGGCGCGCGGTCTCTCCAGCTCGGAGCCGCGTGCTAATTTTAGCGACGTAGGGTTCAAAGGTTAAGAAGGGTTTGAAACGGTGCTGCGCAGCAGGGGGTGGACCTGAGCAGTCCTCCCACATCAGACGAGCCGTCCTGTCAGCTGTTGGAGCAAATTAAAATACAGTTTACAGTTTCTGCCAAAAGACATTTATTAAGATTTAAACGGTGAGCGCTTTGATTTTTCCTTTGATGTGATCTGCTGCCGGTGGGCTGACGCAGAAAACATCGTTTTTACTTTTTTAGATGAGCTCTAAACTTCGAATAATGGCAAAATTGATGTAATCAGCGGTAAAAGTGGTGGCGTTTCTTTTCATTTCAGGCTAATTGGGCCTCATTTTTGCTGAATTTAAACAGGCTTCCTGTTGGTAGCCTGCGTCCAAGGAAGCTCTTTGTTACTTATTTGTTTTACTGGTTAATATTTATTATTATATGAGATCTTAATTATTCTCCTGAGCCTGACTGGGTGGCAGATGGGACACTTGGGAATCACACTCGCGCCTCTCTGCTGCTCATGGCCTCGAGACGGTTGTTGACTGTGTTTGTGCCTCAGGTATCTGAATTGGATTGATTCGATTTGCATAAATAAACTAAATAAATTGGGCTCTCGATTGCCTAAATTTTCGTCCATTAAGTCTCCACAAGAGAACTAATTGCGGCAGCTCTTAGTAAATAAGGAGGCAGCGTCTAAAATGCCGGCTCTCTACTGCCCCCTATCTTGTTTCTTTGATTATAGTTTCATTTTGTTTTGTGCTGCAACATTATTAGACGTTTGCTTTCATGGTCGATTGAAGCCGGCTACTTTGAGGGCTCCAAAGTCCTCCGTTTTTTAAAAGAACAATTAAATTATTTGCATTCTGAACACCATTTTTAAGCGGCCTTACGAAGTGGCTCCGATATGATCGCGATTATCTTGGCCAGGAGATTTCAGGATGGAGAAAACGCCTCCTTATCTAGGAATGAATGTTGGCTTCCTCTTTTCCAGGTGAATCCGGTTCAGAGCACTTGAATAAACCGCGTTCAACACTCAGCTCAAGTGCCCCTGTTCCTTGAACGTTCAGTTCCTCAGACAAACACGAGCCCCCGTGATTATTCGTTATATTATGGGTGCATTAAAAAGGCTTGATGGAACATCGACGCAGCAACTAAGTGAATGATGAGACAGACCTTCTGTCCAACTCAGTTAGATTTGGATTGAGAGTTGCTCCATTTTCAGCTGTAAACTTACATATGCTAGTGCTATATTAGCTAAGCTAGGTCGTTTAATTGCTCTTGAGGCCTTTCAAACATGGGAATAACATCGATTTATTGGCTAAAATGAGTTAGAATCTGCTTTAAAAGGTGGCAACATGATATTGTCAAGTGATTGGCAGATGGGCTTCATGTGATCGTGACCCTCTTCACGTCAGCCGCTAAAGTCCAGTTTAGCATCTTCTGCCGATGTTTCCACTCAATCGTCCTTTTGAGGAATTCGTTGCTGAATTTAGAGGACATCTTAAGTCAGCTGTGGCAGTTATTTCCAGGTACTTCTGGGTGGTAACCCCTGGGTCATAGTGACGGTAACACACCTTTGATGATGAACACTACAGAAGCGTGGGCTAACACACACTAGAATCCACAGAGCAGACGGCTGAGCGTCCCCTTAAAGTCCCCCCCCCCGAAACGAAAGTAATGGAGAAGTGATGGAGACCAACTTGATCCCTCCTGTCTCTTTGTTTGCCCCTCAGCCAGCTCCTTCGGCTCCACGCCCACACACTCATCAGCCTCCCCCTCACTTCCCCCAAATCCTCCGTCCACCCTTCAGTCCTCCCTGTAGGGCACGGAGAGGACAGCCCCTCCTGCTGCGCCCTGCCTTTCCTCTTACCCAGGGGTGCTCAGATCCCGCTTCCCAGCCGGGATTTCTGTCCTGCCAGGTAGATCAGTGTTCACCCAGGATCCCACTTTGGTCGGAGGACATTATCTGGCTGGCAGGACTAAACCACCTAAACAGCAGCACAGGTAGGAGAGCCGAGCGCTCACAAGGCAAAGCAGGACCTCCGGAGAACCAGGAGACAGTGAGGCCAGCACGCGTCCATCTGAAGTGCATTAGCATTAGCATTAGCATGACCCCTCCCTCCTCCTTCCTTAAGTGGTTACTGGAATCATCAAAGTTAACACAAATAACTTCAGAGGATTTAGAACCACCTATTTGCTAATAGTAGGTATGTAAATGAAGGCGCCTCAAAGCACACTGTTTCAGACTCTCCGCATCCCCTCCGGGTCTCCACAGAACCCACATTAAAGTGAAAATAACACAAGTTAAATGAATAAATGACCGAGTCGCACCTTCCCTTGTTTGCTTTCCCACACGCCCAAGATGGAATCGCACAAAGAGGAAAGCAGCTTGGAGGCTGTCGGCTCCGTCACCGTCCGTGCCAGATCTCCTTCCCTCCTGTCCATCTCCTCACATTTTGGGGTGTAAACAACCTCGGCGCCGACTCACAGCTAACCCTGCCTCCCCTGCGCGGCTCCGCGAGCTGTCGCATCTCTTTAGATGCCACATCACATCGGGACAGCGAACACACACACACACACACACACACACACACCCTAACCCTCTACAGAGCCACACGACCTGCTGTGTGCTGGGCTCCTCCAGGCTCTACCCGAGCACCAAGAAACACATCAAATAGACCCAAATCTCCGAGTGGGAAACAAAAAAAAAAGAGGGAAAAAAGTAAACAGCATGGCAGCGGGATCTATTTTAGGTAAACCTCGTAATTTAGGCTTTACTGTTTCACTGCTGTCGGAAAAAAAAGCAATAAATTCAAATGAGGTTTCTCAAACTCCAAATTGACTCGAATTCTTCGCCTTCGCCAAGATGCTAATTCGGCTTCATACTTGAGAGAGCTCACGTGTCAACGAGCAGATTAGAAACAGCCTCTTTAGCCGCAGGCGCGGCGGCCCGAAAATGAAAAAACGGGCGTTTCACGGATGCCTCGCTGCGCTTCTCCGAGCGTAAACGTGCGGCGCGGCCGTGCCAGCGTGGGGCCGCAGGCTAGAGGGGGCGTGGCCTCACAACGCGCCCACGCTGCTGTCATCGTATCCCTGAGGTTAACCTCAATCTGTGGCGAGGAGCCAGGAATTTCCGGGCTGGTTGCAGGGACGGCGGGCGTGAACAGGGCTGGGGGGGGCAGAAGTCTGGGAGCAATTACGGGGGTGCGGGGTCGAGTCGCGACATGCGGCTGGCAGAGACCGGGTCCGCAGAAACGGGTGCAGCTCACGTTCCGGCGCTTGATTGTCTCCCAGCGAGGTTTTGGTGGGGAATGAATCCCAGTTAAACGCCAAAGATCAAAGCGGAGCTCCTCCGGAGGGGGAGGGGCCCGTGGTCGGGGGTCTCGGCTTTGTTGCTGCTAAATATAGACTTGAGGAACGCCACAAATTTGCAGCCCAGCCTCTGGATGAGATCACAGCTGACAGTCACAACCATGGCGACGTGGGCCGTGCACACGCGCAGAGGCGTGGCTTGCCCCCCCCCCCCCTCGACATAACGGTTGACCTCGCCTCAGGAGCAGAGCCGCAGTCCAACGTTTCCACTGTCTCCTCTTTCAGGCCGCAGCCGCACTGACGGAGTCACATTTTGCCTTTAATTATTCTCCCTGCTGCACATTTATACGCTCACAAGTGTCCTAACCACACCCCCCCCCCCCCCCCCCCCCGCCCCCGCCCACCGAACCCCTTTAGGCCCAGTTTTTCCTGGGCTGACCTGAGATCAAACGCAGTGCAGATTGTTTGACCCCGGGGGGGGGCAAGAACTCTCTGGGGAGGATTTACTGTGGACTGAGTAAAGGCAATAAACATTCCATTTAACAGAGTGATGACAGAGCAGGTTGATACCACACACACACACACACACACGCACACGCACACACACACGCACACACACACACACACACACACACACACCCCCTACCCCACCCCAGTGTATCAGCGCTCTGTCATGCTCGGCTTAGAAGGGACAGAACCTGAAGACGTTAGCAGTGGCGGCGCCCTTTAGGGTCTTTAAACCACTGACCCCGACGTGCGCGCGCTGCGTGCGTGTTTTTTCTATTGATTTTTATCTCCGTGAAGTCTCATGAATCCTCGAGGGGCCATGTTAATGTCCTTTGGCCCTCGGGAGGCGGCGGAGAGGAAGTTTGGGATTGGGGCCAAAAGGTTGATCGCATTAGTGACTTCTATCAGGATTCATTTGAGGAGCGGTCGGGAAACAAGTGATGCTCCGGCACTGAGGCCGACCTTGACATTTGGGTGTCCTGGCAATCTCCCCCGATGGGGACGGTGTGTGTGTGTGTGTGTGTGTGTGTGTGTGTGTGTGTGTGTGTGTGTGTGTGTGTGTGTGTGTGCTGCATGCAAAGTTTGCCTGGTTACCAGATGAAGACGTCCGATTTAAAGGTCAAACAAAGAGGGGAAGCATGTTGGAAAGGAAAGAACAACGAGGGGTTAAAAATAATAATTCGCTGACTTGTATGGCGACGCGCATGGATGCATGCGCGCACAAACGTGCACAAACGTGCACCCCCGGGGGGGCTTCCAGTGGGGTAGAGCGTAGGTGGGCCTGGCGATAGCTTCCACCACCGCGGCGCTGAGCGCGTCAGAACAAAGGATGCGGAAACGAGGAAGGAAGTCCGTTAGGGCGGCGTGGCGACGCAGTCGTTATCTCTTCGCCCTCTGGGTCCGCGCGTTCGCCATCAAAGGTGGCGCCACCGTTCACGGCCGCCTCACGCGCTCGCAGCTTTGGCGTCGCGCAGGGTGACACGAGAGAGCTGGAAGGATGCGGAGGGGAGAAGTCGAAATAGAAAAAGAAAGCCCAGGGAACGCTGACCTAAATGGCAATATACAGTAAAATGCTTTTCTCATTACATCTTCCCCAGCTCCATACGTCAGCGCCCCCCCGGGGGGGACGGGGGGGGACGGGGAGGCGACCTTCAGCTTTGCCCTTCACAAAACAATGGCTGTAATAATCTCTCCTCCCTCCTGAGGTCAGCAGCAATGAGCACACGCTGTCACGCACGGGGGTGTGCTCGGACCCCACCTGCAGCTCACGTGCACGCTTCTAGCTGCCCTCCTACCCCCAAACCCCCCCATTAGCACATCTTCCTCTGCTCTACATTTTCATCCGTGTGTGTGTGTGTGTGCGTGTGTGTGTGTGTGTGCGTGTGTGTGTGTGTGTGTGCTCGGCGATAGCAGGGATGCTAATCCAGGCCTGTCTGCGTGCACTGGCACCGGCCCTTGCAAATTGAATTTGTCAGCCCCCCCCCCCACCTTTAATTAACTCCCTTACCTTAGACTGTGCGTGCTGCTTAGCTGGTTGACCCCCCCCCCCCCCCCCCCCCCATCTAAATGATATTTTATTTATTCTGCTCCTGGAGGAACAGGCTGGGATCCGTTGCACCGTCCTTCAGAACAAACCCTTCTTCTGTCTCACTGACCTGCTCTCCACCTTCTCAAACACACCCGTCCTCCCCTGACTTGCCTCTGTGCCCCCCCCCCCCGCGTCCCATTTAACTCCTGGTCTTTCTTAATATCCGCTGTAGCTGCGCACTGAGAATTAATTTGCACATTTATAACGTCAGACAGCTGCGTAGGAGACGGCTGAATAGAATCAAAGTTTCAAGTGGGCTCCCACACATTTCTGCCTTTATTTTCTCTCCTTTCGCAACGTTTTGCCCTCCGCGAGACAACGGACGGTGGTTCGGATCCCTCGGAGGAGGAAGACGCGTGAGTCAGGTGCTACAAAATGCGGAACAATGGTGTCTGCTGTGTAAAGATTGGCATTTCTTCCCTCTGGCCTCGCCAGGTCGCTCCGAACCCGCTGCTTTTGCCGCCTCACACAACAAACGAGCCGCTCTCCCCTGCTACTTTGGTGATGGACTCAAACCCCCGGCTTACTTATCTCATCCTCTCGTCTCCGCTTCCCGTCGTCTTTCTATCTTCCTCCCCCCGCCGCGTCGTAATCCGACATGTTGAAAACACACGCGAGAACCCCCCCCCCCCCCCCAAATCTTCCCAATCACATCCATGGGCGCCACGTGGGATGGCGGCTACACCTGGCGTGTTTTGTTTGTGCCTCCTCGCCGCTGAGGGGAGGGATGGATGCGATGATCCCGCCGTTGGCGGCCAGCTGGCGCCTGGTTTGATCGGGAGACGCCGACACTTGAGCGGCGGCGGCGTCTGCGTGTGAAGCCGGTGGGATGAGACCTGTTTTACAGTTTTAGGATCCTTTCGTGGAGCCTTGACATACAGCAGGCGCCTCCTTTCCACCTTTGCTTCGCCAATTATGACCCCCCCCCCCCCCCCCCCACCCCCCCCATCTCACCACCTCCTGCACGTTCACTTAAATCCCATCGACGTGTTTTCCTTTTTTCCCCAGCTGTTTCCCCCTCGAGTGAGCATTTTCTCACCTCGTCTCCACAACCTCATCTAACAGGTCCCCTCCCCCTCCTCCCCCCACCCCCCCCGCTCCATCTCATTGCCGTCATTAGTGTCTGAGCCGTTAGACGTGGAGTGACACTGTCAGTGGGGGAAATTAGGTGGTGGGGAGCGCATTGATGACGAAAATCTGCCGGCTCAATGCATCAGAGGTGCAGAAATGGGTGATTTCTGTGGGGTGATGATGACGAATTGGGGGGATTAGGAACATAAAGGAAAGTGCGCGATGAAGATTAGTACATTACAGGCTGTTGCCATGATGAGATTTGACCATTCATCTCACTTTTCCGTGAGTTTCGAAGCAGCCTCAGTGGTAAAAAAAAAGAAAAAAAAAAGGACAAAACAGGCACCAGAACTCAATTAAAACATCTGTATTGATTTGTGCAGGTTTATATTGTCATTAAAAAACCCAACAACGCTCCCCTGATGCTTTCAGGGCGTTTCCGTGTGAAATGATCCATTTTTCATTGTCTAACAAAGCACTCGCTGTACAGCCTTGTAAATATTGCTAATCTCGCCTGGATTCCTTCCAGCCGCCGCGGCGTCGGCTCTTAAAAAAGGCCTAAATGTTTACGGCGTGAATCCAGGCAGAGAGGAACCGCCGACATCGAGATGCCGCTCAGACGCTTCCGGAGCAGAAGTCCCCGAGCTCGTGTCGGCGACTCGCTCCTCCGGTTCTGCCGCTCGCCGCCGCTCCCGCCTGATTAACGCGTGATCAATACAGGCAGACGTCCATGTAATTATGATAGATTGGATTCCTCCTCGACATGAGACTCCTGACGGGGGCCGCGGAGACGTGACACGTTCCCGTCAGACGCTTTTCCATGTTCTGCTCTCCTGGGTGAATACAGCTGGCTTCCTTCCTCATTAGAAGCCTGTAGCTCGTTACCTGCAGGAATATTTTCAGGTTCAGTGTTTACCTGTGCTGCGAAATGTTGCCTGTGGTGCGTCACACTCCATCATTCAGGCCCGCAGCCAGCGCAGCCACACACACGTCCCACCAGTGAGTGTGTATTTTCACATCATTTGGCTGTTTGTTGAAGAAAATGTGTGTTTATTTGTCGGTTGGTTCATGAATCTTTGACTTTCTTATCGATGTTGTTACGTCCAGTGACGGAAGTCTCAGCGTCAGGTTGAAACTCGTCGTGGCGGCCTCGAACGGGCGCGATCTGAAGTGGGCTGTAGTGTCCTTCTTAAACCTGAGGGGGGCGCTGTGTCGCATTTTAGCAAAAAGAGGGTCGAGAAGGAATTTACCAAAACATTGCTTTGATAAATCAAGAAAAATTGACCTAAACGAACGTTATGAAACAAATCCATCACGGCACGAAAAGACGTAGCTCTGATTTCCAGAATCACCTGATCAGTGACGTCATTTGCTGCTACACGGCCTGTACCGGCGGAGAGGGAGTTCAACGCGTGGTTTTTCCTGTCGTCCATCAGATCGTTCAGGTTCATAGTTCATCTGATTTGAAGGTGAATTAATCCCAATTTTCGATCGGCCAGTTTGTTTTGACACGATTGCGACCGTCTGACAGCTTTTTTTTTTACTGTAAACTAGAAAACAACAACGTATCGCCCCACCCCGAGGGACATTCGCGTGACTCGAGACGCGTCAGCCTCCAAGAACAGACCTTCGCTGTCGACAACCATCCCTCTGAGCCACCTTTGACACTTCTGACCAGCCTTAAAAGAGCCAAAAAAATGTGTAAAATTAATAATTCAGGCTATATTAAAGCACATTTCCCAGTTATAGATGAGACTCGACCCCATTTAGGGTTGATGAGAGATCAGGTGAGACCCCCCCCCCCCCCCGGATGCAAGATGGGGGCAGGATGATGAATTTCCAGTGAACAGAGAAGCTGCCTTTTTCTTTTTACAGAAACTTTTAAAGTCAGGCGCAGAAAAGACTAAAGCAGTGGTGCGGACGCACGAGGGGCCGCTGTTGTCTGGCTGAGAGGAAATATGATGTTAATAACGTTCCGCACATCAGGAGGCAGCGTTAATGAAAGCGATCGATCTTTCTTATGGAAAAACTCTTGAAAATCAGGCCCAGGTGGACCATAAGGAGCGAGGAGGTTCTAAAAATGGACCATTACGTTGAGCTGACGCGCCCCGCTGCACACGTCTCACGGAGACGGGTGTGTTTGGGCTGTGGAACGTCCTGCTGCACCTCTTCTGACAGCTGACGAGACCAAAAAAAGACACAAACCCGACAACATTCGCTGTGTTGACGAGCAAACATCACTGGGAAACATTTGCCAATCAACACACAGCAGCGCCAGTAAAAACATGCAGATTATTTCTTCTGTGGACTCCAGCAGACACGGGTTGGATGCCGCGCACATTTATCCCGTGAATAACAAGCAAGTCGCTCTTGTTTAGTGTGTGAAAGTCCACAGCGGCCACTTTTTAAAAAGGGCTGCGACCTTCTTCAATACCATCGGGGGGGTGGGGTGGTTGTGGACGACTTCCTGCGCCGTTTGCTGATGTGCTAACTGGTTTCTAAGCTAACTCTCGTATCTGTGGCTGCGCCTAAAAAAGTCCTCGCTGGAGGGGAAAGCAGCATATTTGTGCGTTGGTGGTGTAGCGATTACCGTAGCACTGTCGCCTCACAGTGAGAAGGTCAGAGGTTCAATCTCCAATCGAAACGGGCCTGTTTTTTTTAACTTTGCATGGTTTTCTTCCCTATTCCCAACTTCCCCCACAGGGGAAGTGGCCAAATTAACAATAGGTTGCGTATTTAATTAACTTCATGACCTGGTTAGCTGCTTCGCTAACAAGGGCCAACAACCATTAACGTCCAATCAAGGATGGATAACAGTTTGTGACCCGGCGTCAGATGCGGAGGCTGATGTGGACACCGGGACCTCCACCGTTGATCTTTGCCTCCACGCGCTCTGGAAGGATTCTGTGTTTGTTGGCGTTGGTGCGTTGACGTGAACACGGCGCTCGCCGCGGGTACGGCGTGTTGATCAGCTCTTAACATCTGGAATCGGGCATGCTAATCCTGACATGATATGACCGTGACCATTTGAGATTTCCCGAAGCTTCAGGACGCAGGCGCCAGGATGGGAAACCCCGTTTGTGAGATGTAGATGCTCATTATGAGGATGGGAGGGCGAGCAGACCTGAGCGGACGTGATGCCGGCAGCGCTGGTGCTCGATAGCGGAAGCTCACCTCTGCCCCCCCCGCTGGGAGGATGTTGGGCGTGGACGTGGGCTCGCTGCCCCCCCGTCACAGCCTCCCTGAGGGAATGCACCATGTGTCAGCGGCCTTAATTACTATACCTCCTCTCCTCAAAGATTAATGACGCCTCACTTCTCCCAGTATTTATCACCCTATCTGCCCATTAGCATTCCGCTGTTTGCATCTATAGTGCACGTGCATGTATGCACGCTGGGCTGTAGATTAACTTATTTTCATCTCGGTGTCACTAGGGCAGAGAGAAAAGGCAAAGAATGCAGCCCAACGCTGCCAAAGTCCTTCGTTTTGCTCAATTCTGTCTCCTGGGTTGATGCTGCTAATGTTTAGCATCTTGTGTTGCGTTTCTATGCAGGAAATCTGACTTCTTTTGGTTTTTGTGTCTCATTACAGTTAGCGAATAAATTATTAGTACTAAAACTCAGTCACACACACACACATTTGCACTTCTATCCTTGGGAGGACCCCAGCTGCTGAGCCAGACCATAATCACCCCCAACTAAATGCCCTACACAGCTTCCACGCGCTTTGAGGGCCACCGGGGTATTTAGAAATGTGTCAAACAAGCTTTAAGACCAACTTTAAGACATGGATATTGCAAATGTTGCAACTGCCCCCCCCCCCCCCCCAAAGACCTGCCTATTCTGGACCAGTTATGGCCCCTTAATAATATCTGTTTGTCTCGATCGGCCTGGAAATGCTGCGTAAAACACTTGCGATAATCACAACAGCCGCAGCTTCAGGCAGCAACGGTCCTCCGAGGGGTCATAAAGCAAATGAGAAAACATCCACAACTCCCTTAAACTCCCAAACTCCTGTTTCCATGACAGAAAAGGGGGGGGGGCGTCCACGTAGAAAGGTTGTGTGAAAGGAACTGCGGGGTAAACGCCCCCGAATGGCCGCCTGTTATGTGTGATTGCGTAACGCAGGGCCTGCGACGGAGCCGCATTAATCAATAAACCATACGGGCTGTTCATTTACATGATAATGTGTAAAAGATAATGGATCAGGACAAACGATGATAGACAACTTAATTTCTTCATAATTATCACGAGCAGCGTCGAACGCAGAATAAAATTAGGAATTTTTTTTTTAACCGCTCATCATTCCTGCGTTAAACACACGCGACAGTAAGTCATAGGGTCGTAAATCAGAACAGGTGTGTGTGTGTGTGTGTGTGTGTGTGTGGGAGGGGAGGGGAGGGGAGGGGATATAACGCTCACATTACGCCTTATCAGGACATCAGCTGCCAGAGCGGCAGCTCACATCGGTGGTTGGAGCCTCTTTGGTTGCGTTTTGTTTTAATAAGCTGCTTCAGGTCTCGTGATGTGACTGGAAAATTCCCCCAGACTCTCCGTGGACACTTCCAACTAACCTTTGAGCCCGGAGGGGCGGAGAGAGAGAGAGCACAGCAAATAGGAGTATTAATCACAGCGACAGCCCCCGATAACATCACACACACCCCTACACACACACCCCTACACACACACCCCTACACACACACACACACACACACACACGGTGGGCTGCATCGGTCCTCTGGTGATGCAGGTTCCAGAACTGCTCTGATAGTGAAGCTAAACGTGTGTTTACATCACCACGCTGATGGAGACTCGCTGGTTTTTCTCTGAAACCTGATTAAAGACCCAGAGTTCAGGTGGATCTAAATAGATCCATTTGATTTGATGAGTGCCGCGACAACAGTGCGGGACGGAGGCCTCGGCGGTAACGGAGGGAATCTCCTTTGGTCTTTTCAGACAACCATGTTTTCTACATTTTTAATGAAACGGTTGAAATTTCTTTTGTTTTTTTTAAGGATCTAAAGGGCACAAAGCCCGTTTCTGTTTATATCTTAAACGAATCTCTGGCTGCGTTCCGGAGAGCCAACAGAAGAGCGAGGATGTGTGAAGGTTAGGCATCTGCTCGGGAAGCAAACAAGACGGCGGCGAGGCGGCGAGGCGGGGGTGTTTGTCTCCGCTGCTAACCTTTCCCGCTCCAGCCCGAGCTGCTTCACACCCCCAATATTCCAAATGGATCTCCACGTTCGGGCTGTAAACGGGCGTCCGGCCCAGATGGTGGTTGGTTCGCGGCCCTGCTGGCTGATCAAGTGAGCCACAGGAAGTACGGGAGGGGAGGTCCTTCCCCCACATCCGGCCCGGGCGCAGGGATCTATCAGGACCCACTGGATCTATCGCCGAGGCTGGCGGCATCCCCGCGTGCGTTCATTCCATCCCTTCCTCTTCTCTGCATAGATTAAATCCATTTACTCCGAATCACGCGGGGGCGGGCTCAACGCGGGGCTGGCGGGCGTGCACGCGCCCGTGCGCCCTGACCTTTAACACATGATGTATTCATGTGCAGTAATCCACACAAACAGGGCCGACGAGCCCCGGCTCGGCCCGGCTGAGCGCTGGCTTCGGTTCGGCAGGCGCAGGTGCGTTTGCATGCGCGGCGACGTGCACGGGCGGGCGCGCACGGGCGCGTGCACAGCCGATGATTCCCTCAATGGAGTCATTAGTGATAAATATGAGGTAATCATTGCTGGTGATGTATTTTTAGACCGTAATTATCTGCTGGTCCTGCAGAGAGCCCAGCGAGGCGCCCCCCCCCTCCCCAGGCGGGGGCGCGCAGCCTTATTCCGCCGCTTGATCGTCTGTTTTCAGGCACCGTTTGGTTACTTGATCACACCTCGGCCTCCGATTACGATGATCTTTTTTTTGGTTTCACTCTGGAAATTTACAGGAGGGGTGAAAACCATGACCGAAGAAGCCGACGGAGGAGGTGAAAAGAGTTTATGAGGCAGGTTATCGTGGAGCATCTGGCTGTTGTTTCCTAGGAAACCACTTTAGTGCGTGTGGAGGTTGCAGTAACCCCGGAATACTGAGGCAGTTCCTTTGGATATAGGCTGAAATTGCCTGGGATGTAATCGGATAACATCTAATCTCTTCAATTACATCCGGGGGGGGGGGGGCGGAGCCTGGCAGCTCCTGTGCTTTCAATGTATGTCTGGGGGTCTTTACGCCTCATCTGGGGCAAACTTTTCCATCCACCGGGGAAAATGTGTGGCACCCGTTGAGGACATGCAGTAGGATAATGAGATGTTGTGCACGTGGAACCTGTGCCGACCAATGTAAAGAGTTCATATAGTCCGGAACCGTCTCCACTCCAGTCCTGCGTTCCCCATCAGAGATCTTTGTTTTCCATGTTTTCCACCAGCCTCCGGAGCCTTTATGTGAAATATGGGAATGCTTTTTTAATCGCCGCCCTTGGAAATCATAGAACTGCAACGTGTGCAAACGCACGATAAAAGATGCGAGTTGTGTCACGCTAACGGGAGTTTTATAAGAGTTAGGGTCTCTCTTCTAACGAGAAATATTGCGGAGGATGAATAATTAAGGATTTGTTTACCGTTTCGGATCATTTGCAGGAGTCTCTGGGAACCTCTTCCTCTGGCCTCGTGTCTCAGGGTCAGCGCACGGCGGCTTATTTCTCCTGATTACTCAGATTTAACATTTAAACTCTGTGACCTCGGTTGATTCGAGGCGACTGGTGCCGCCGCCGCCGCCGCCGTGCGCTCCTACGAGCTGAGCGAGCCAACCGTGTTGCTGGGTTTGGGTCACATGATCTGGCACGGGCAGTTCTTAAAGGTTCAGTGAGCGTTGGTTTTTGTCCAGGCTGAACCCCTCCCGTGGTCAGATGGGCTGTAATATATGGTCCTGTTCCCCACATGAGTTAATGATGAGGTTTGTTGCTCTCATATTCATACCTGTAACTTTACTGAATAATCTGCTGACTAATTCTTCATTCGATATGAGTGAAGATAAATTTGTGGACAGCTGCGAGGCATGGAGAGGCATTTATTAGAAAAAGAAAAAAAAAAGAAGTGCCACATGGGGGGAAATCCTAGATAATTAACCAACTAAATTCCCTCGCCATCCAGATTTATTTAAAAATAAATTACCAGCAGTGTGAAATGACTGGCTAAGCTGTCCACATTATGGGCTGCATTATGGCGGAGCAGTCATGAGCCGCACAGCGAGCCAGATAAAGAAGCTCGGGAAAAGTCCCCCCCCCCAGATTTATGGTCTGTTTCCTGTAAAACGTGAGTGCAGATGAGCCGGGAGGAGCGTGCAGCAGGTCTCATCAGGCTTCCGTAATCTGCTCATTTAAATGTTGTTGTAGCAGCAAACTTCTTTTTTCTGTTGTGTTTTGATGGAATTAGCTAAAGAGGGAAATGGAAGATACGTCCTGCCCCCCCCTTCCTGAAACGGTTCCTCCTGTGGCCTAATCTCTGCGCGCCTGTTTTGCTGCTGAGCTTTAATCCACTGAGTCTCTTTATTCCTTATTCAGCCTCCTCATTCTGACCCCCACCAATCTTTAGCCTACAGACGCCACGTCCCTCGCCGGCTCTCTGAGCTCAGGGGTGCGTGTGAAGGCATTTACCTCCTTTTGGTTCCTCTGAATTGATTTTTGTCCCGGCAGCGCAGTAATTCGCTCATCCTGAAGGGGCCCAATAGTCAGGATGACCTTGTTCAGTGGGATTGACGCAGCCCAGATACTGATAAAACATGTACGAGAGCCCTTCCAAGCAAATGCCCCAGCGTCCGGAGTCTTTATTAAAGCATTGGCTCAGGTTAAGCGAGATGGCTGCTGGGACGGGACGGTCGACTCGGAGGGGTGATAAATAAACATCAGGAAGGTGAAGGAAGACTGGGAGAGCAGGTGGGAGAGTTCCGTGAGTGCTGGGCTGTAAAACAGCTGTCTGAGAGCGGCGCTCCGACCAAGATGGATGCGACGGCTGCACGGGACGGCGTCCGCCGGCCGGAGCGCCCTCTTCCCCGACAGGAGGTGCGTTCAGAGTCGTCTCCGGGAACCTAGCGAATCCTTTATGTTCCGGCTAAATAATGCATGAGAGGAGATGCGGGAGGGAGCTGCGTCGCCGTGTTGCTGAGCAGGATCGCGCCTCACGGCCGACTCCCCGGCAGAGTCACCACCGCTCGCCTCCGTCCAAGGCGGCGTTGGCCAACACGTAAACGGTCAGTTGCACGTTGTACTCGGATGGACCCCCATCAGAATAATCCCAGTTAGGAAGAGGGAAGGAATGAGGACTGGTGGGAGAAGCTAGTTTGGCTTCAGGCTTTGTTTGATGCGTTTCTTATCAGGGCTGAGACGGAGACCGGAGTACTCACACACAGGTCCCGTGAGTGACACACACACGAACACACCATGAGTGTGCGAGGAACCTTCCCTCACAGAGGAGGAAGACTATGGAACGACTCCACAGAAATGCTAACTGCAGCGTCCGCTCTCACTGGCACACAAGCGTGACATCCTGCGCTAGCCGCAACATTTCGCCTCGTCACGTTTGGTTTTAATCTTTTCCAAGATGGAGCGGCGAGTCGTGACCAGGATCGAAACATTCCTGAGCAGAGACGGCCTCCATCATAAAAGCGCTACTTTTCTATTTGGATGTGATTAACTGATGAGCTTTAATCACTGTGCTGTACACTCTGGGTCTATGGTCCTACCCGTGTTCTCCCCATGAGTTCACATATTGTTCCAGATTTGGGCCCCTTTAGCGCCGCTGTGCTCGCCGTCCTCCAGCTCTGCTGCACTCAGGCGCTGATGTGAAACAAGGCCATCTCCGTATTTATTCCCATTCAGGAGATTCACTTAAGAGGCTGCAACTCATGTAAAGTCAACCAGGACTCAGTGGGGACCACTCGCTTGCTCCCCGGCTTTTCCTGTCTCTGCCTCTCAGAGTCTCTGACTCCTGCGTTCCGCCTGCCTTTTGCTGTCTTCAGTCATTTGGTCTTTTTCTGTGTCTCGGTGGCTCCTCAACCCTCATATCACCACAAGAATTCCTGGGTTATTTACTAGTATTATTATTATTATTATTAGTATTATTATTATTATTATTACAGGGTTTGGCACATTCAATGCTCTAAACTGCACCTTTATGTTTGAACAAGACTCAAATTTGCCCCTTAGTGACACAGACTAAACGTCCTTAGGTGGCGATCAGGTGACTTCCTGTCATGTGACCGGGACAGGAAGTGACTTCCCCAAAATGGCTCATCACCTGGAAACAAAAATGAAGGATAAAGCTCCTTTCAAAAGCCTGTGAACTGATCCCAGAGGTCACTTAAAACATAGTTTAAGAGCTGAAATGTGACGACATGAACAGTTAACCTGCATCACCTTATTTCTAAAATAGTAAATAGTGTCTGAATTTATAGTTTAAGGCATTTAATGTACACACCCGTCTAAAATATGTTCATACGACAGCACTTGCTCTTTTTGCACGTCTGGTTAATGCTAAACTGCATTTTGTTGCTCTGTGCCTGTACATGTGCAACAACAATGAAGTTGAATCTAATCTCATCTAATCTTATTTCTTACCTAAAAAATACAAATCAAAGTACAAAAATCCAAATTCCAATAATTAATATATTACTATTGCTGAAGCTCAATGTAACATATCACAATCTATGATCTGTGATAAAAATGAGCGTTATTTAAAAAACCATAATAGAAATGAGTTTAGATTCCTTTTTAGGGAAATCTGTCTGAGGTCTGGGTTAACCAGAGGTTAACCAGAGGTTACCAGAGGTTACCAGAGGTTAACCAGAGGTTACCAGAGGTGATGCAGGCCAACGCCTGTTGTCTCAGATCACAAATCTAAAGCTGGTGTGTTTTTTATTCCTTTAAATCTCTTGACCGTTGCTCATTCAGTGCATCCTCCAAAAGCAGGTTGTATTCCTCAGTGACGGAGCAGCTGCACGCACACACGTGCACGCACAGGTTCAGAAACCCGCACACGTGCACGCAGCAGACACCTGATCTGGAGGTTCTGCTCTCCAGAAGGAGCATGAATAAAACAGGAGTGCAGAGGCTTAGCGAGGGGCGCAGACACGGCGCGCTTGCAGATGTCTTCCTGCCACAGTGTCTGGCTGCGGATTTACGGGAGTTTGGTCGCCAACTGCTCCCGGAATACTCACGTTTTTATTTTATTCAACTGCCTGTAGAGAGACAACACACACACACACACAAACGCACACGTCTCTCATTCCTGTGGTCATTTTTTTCCCTGTGATTTGATCAGATTGGTCAGTTTTAGCCGTGCGCGGCGGCTATGTGGTTTCAAGTATGATTCAAACATGAATATGAGGCAGAAAGATGTGTGTGTGTGTGTGTGTGTGTGTGTGTGTGTGTGTGTGTGTGTGGGTGTGTGCGTGTGTGTGCGTGTTTGCTCTCTTAGCTGGTGTCATAATCGATACTTTCAGATCTCCAGGGTTACGCCTCCCTGCTGCCGAAGCAGTTATGAATTCTGAAGACTCAGCTGACGGAACCTCCGACCCTAGAAATCAGCCGCTGAATAGAAATGAATGCAGTTGTTCCTGCCTGTGTAAACAAATGGAACGCCTGGAGCGCGGGTGGGAAAAAGCAATACGTGTTTGATGATTTATCCTTCTAAATGATTTCATATTCACCCTGAATGGCAACAGTCGCCCTGTGAGAGGCTGGAGGCCGTCGTGAGCCCCAGCGTCCCTGCAGGGAAGGTTGAGGCTCTCCCGGTCGCACATTTCACTCATGCTAACGCAAATGGTTTTCAAAATGCCGAATAAATGAGAAAATCTGTTTTCATGTCACGTAACATGACAAGAGTCACAAAGATAAGATGGATCAACATTACAATGTTGAGGTCGGCTCCTAACCAGCTCCTAACCAGCTCCTAACCAGGATTATCACGTTATTTCCTGTGTTTCTGAGTCAGGAGAGCTGAGACTAGGCTAAGCTAGCATAGCTAGATAGGGCGCAGGCAATAATATGCTAAGGTTGCCTTTGCATCAACTGTTATGTTGTTGACAGTGACGGTGAGCTCCAACTAATGGATTTAGAGATCATCTTTGACCTTTCCCTTAAGCCAATTTTCCTGAGTTAATGCTGTAGCCGCGCTGTTCAAGCCCGGCTTATATCGGCAGGGTCCGTGCTCCAGCGTTTGTCTTTATTCACGACTGCGTGCGCCCACTCCACTTTGCCAGATAAGAGGTGCAGAGGGAATCCTATGAAAGCTTAATGTGCAGCTTCACGTTTTGAAAGGAAGTGCATTTGGGGCTCCACTCCACCTTCAGTCCTCTCACAACCTCCCTCTCCTGGCTGCAGATCCCACTCAAGCCCGCTTTCCTGCAGCACCTCGACCCGTGTGAGAAAAAGCGCGGCATCAATGAGCCAAGGTGCTAACAGACACCGAGACAGGCCTGTAGTCATAGCGAGCATGACAGCTAAAGTAGCTCCGAAAGGCCTGTTCGGACCAGACAGAGTCCAGGTTCTGGTGTCAGCGCTCCGTTTTTCACCTCTAAATTCATCCTTGCAGAAAGATTCTCCTTTTTCTCCCCCACAGGTGACAGTTTTAAGGTCAAGCAGACCTATAAGAACGCGTCTGAATTAAAGGGCTGAAGGGTGATGTTAGGTGCATTTTCTTCCTCTGTCGCCACCTCCTCTCGGGTTTGAAGGGTCCTCGTGTCGTGCAGCATGTGACAGAGTGGCGGTCGAACAACAGCGTGAGGTCACGTTTCCATGGTGGAGCCGATGTGGATTAATCAGTTCTATATCTCCTCCATTACGCTGAATGTTTCTCACAGTTTTAAAAGTGCATGGAAACAATTCCCGGATGGAAGAGCGTCGTGCGGAACACGCAGGAGCACGTGTGGCTGTCAACGCGGACGGAGACGCTACATGTGTCCTGTCCCGCCATCCGGAGGAACAAAAGAGGATCCGTCTCATGTTGGGGACCGACTCATTTTCTCTGTTGGTTTTGCCTGTTGTTGCTGTTCTGATAAAAGCCCAGTCAGGGTCACAGCGGGGCCCCGAGGCCTGTTAGCATTAGCCACGGTCCCTGTTGTTAGACCTTTTGTAGATGTGCCGCGCGCTCGGCGATGTCAGGACCAAATGACTCGCTGTGATTCTTCTGTGGGCGAAGCCAAAAAAAAGGTTCTATTTGCAGGTTTCCTGTGACTTTGTGTCAGGCTGAACTTGTTCTTTAGAGCCACTGCAGACGTGAGAAATGTCAGGGTTTTTTTTGCTTTTTCCGGGAACGTTGAGACGTTCCCTGGTTTAATCACAGCGAAGCCTGAACGGACCATCGGGCGTCTGGCAAAGTCACGATACTCAACAGAAAAGGGAACATCTGAGGTCAAACCCGAGTTAATGACGCCGCAGGATTCAGGAAGCCTCTGTATCTGGGCAACCCTCAGACAGCCCCGTCCCATTCAGAACCTCAGCACACCACAAGTCCAACAAGCTGGCAACAGGTGGGCTCTGCCTGGTGGGATGGACGGGCCAACATGGTGAACCGGATGTTGGGGAGTTTGTTCTGTGATAGTTCTCTAACTTCAGTTTGGTTCTGCTTCGTCCAGGATTGCGCCTTGATAACAAAATCTGCGTTTCTTTGTCCGAATCCACCATTTAAATTGAAAAATGTGGGCAATTTTCTCAGTTTCTAAGCCGTCTCTGGCTGCTGGTGTCCCAGCAGAATCGGCGCCATCTCATTTACGTCCGTGTTCGTTGGGAAAAGAGCCACACTCAGAGCTGCTCACGGGCCGACTTCAAAGCTAACTTTACGCTCCCTCATCCTTCCTCCATCTTTGCATCACACATTTCTCCCTCAATGCTCTTCTTTAGTCTCCAGTTTGTGGCCGTGCAGGACGCCTCTCCGTGTCCTCGTCTGCCTCGCCGTGCGGCGTTCGCCTCCTTCCCCTCGTCCTGCATCACAGTCCCCAATTACCGCGAGTCAGCTCGGTTCAGTGCAGAACAAAGGCTAATTTGAGGCATGTCACGAGCTAATTTGTGACATGTGGGTAGCTCTTTGAAACGATATCACACATCGGCTGTTGGGTGTCACGAGCGAGTCAAGCTGGGGAGAAGCAGCTCTTCTCTTTGATCTCATTAGCAGCCTCGTTCCTCTTCTCTTTTCGTGGCGTATCGGAGGCGCGCTGGTTGCTTATTGCCTCTATGAAAAGGTCAGTTAGGAGAGCTGAGAAAGCTGCTCCGCTGATCCGTCCCAGAGTTTACGTCCATACGTGGAGAGCTTGGTCATAACGACCAAACCGGACAGGCGCGTTTGAACCAGCGCAACGGCCTTTTGCTTTGATTTAGGTTGTCCTCAGCCTTCGTCATCACCGCACGTTGTTAATGTGGACGACAAAAGGACTGGGATCTTTTGGAGGTACATTTAGCTTGAGTGCATCAGAAAGAGCACGATGGCCTTCGTATCCAGGCAGCAAAAAGTATTTCTATGACAAATTATGAAGTAAATAATGTCTTTGACCTGCATGCGGCCTAAAATTGTTTCCAACTTAGAAAGACCGACAATATTTGAGCTGTGGAGAGGAAAGCCTCAGAAAATGGGATTCAGTTAAAGCCTAGAATCCAAAAAAGCCGTTTGTAGACTTTTGTCTCATGTGCGGCTGCGCTAAATTCAGCCAGGAAACCGGATTATTGCAGGTGTTTGTGTTTCTCTCTGTGTTTTTACCATTTTTGCTGTGAAAATGTGTTTTCCCAGACAGATTGGGAGGAAAACGCACCAATAAAAGCACTAAAATAATGCACAAATCCACAGTAGCACAGCTTCTCTCCGCTTGCATCGCTACACAAAAGACACAAAATTGTTGTATTCTCAGTGTGGATGTTGTTTCAATGTTCGTGTGAACACGTAAATGTTCTCATAATCCTTGTGGATCCTCTCGGATCACCTGATACAACTTCAGCTCCAGCTTTTGAAAGCTTTTAAAGGCCCACTCTTGTAACTATGGCAACAAAATTACACAGAATTCAGACGCAGGCACTTCCCTGTAAATTGTTCTCAGAAATGCGGGCAGCCGCAGGAACTGCCTGCGTCAATTTGTGTGCAGACGAAGACAATACCAGGCGGATATATGGAAGCCCCGCCCAGATGGTGATCAACCAATCACAAGTGGGCACGGCTGCCAGTTAGGAGGTCATAGGTCACCTGGTGCATTAGTGGGATAAACACACTGACAGACACACGTCTAAAAGCTAAATTGTTGCTAATTACGCCTTGATTTGCTTTAGCCCCGCCCCCTCAGCTCCTCCAGCTGTGACCCCGTGACCTTGGCTCTCCTCCTGCCCCCCCCCCCCCCCCCGCCCCCCCCCCCCCCCCCGCCCGCCCCTCCCTGCGTGAGCCACTGCACGTCTCCAGGCTTGGTGAATAAAACATCCGCCAGCGGTGGTGAAATATCGAGCAGAAATACAGTCGCACCGAGAGGTCGTCGTGGGGGGGGTGAGGGTTGGAGGAAATAGAGAGGAAAAGCGACACCTTCGGGGGGGGAAAGAGGGGGCGACGCCTCGGAGACGGACGTCAATGATGAAGGGAGGTGTGACAGCAGGGCTCCCCCGTCCGTGTTGGTGTGTAAGAATGAGACGTTTATCCATAAAGTGACACAAACACACACCAGGGTGTCCTTTCTCAGCTTCAGGAGTGTGTTGGTCCCCCCCCCCCACATTTCTGTTCCTCCTCACGGGTCAGGACGTCTGATAAACTGGGACAGCGGGCGTCGACTTAACCACAGAAATCTGCAGCTTCGAACCCTTGAATGTTTCAGCACGGCGGTTTAGCGACGCTCTGATTAGCATCCTTTGCTCTGCGTCAGTCGTGTTTTCCTCTTATGTAAAACCTGTAAAAAAAAAAAAAGGTTATTTAATGACGTCAACGCCCCTCTCGGACTCCATACGCTCCGTCTATACTGTGACAGCACGCCAACCACTAATTACAACTCTTCAGCCTGCTAACTCAGGAAACTCCACGGGGACGCTGCAACCTTAGCAATCATCAAGGAGCTTAGCATTTTAGCATCTTAGCTTCTCATGCCTGGACGCCGTCTCCCTTTCACACAATCCATTAACTGCTCTTTTTTTTGGCGCCGACACAAAGCCGCAGCGTTAACAGCGGCTCCGTTTTTAATCATCATTAATCTAAAAGAATCCACGGTGGCTCAGAGATTAATCTGATTCAAATCCGTAGTCCTTCGACAGCCCTCGTTTGTTTGTGTCCCCTTAAAATCTGGGCACGCAGGAACTTCCTTCCAAATGTTTGCCACTTTTCTTAAACAGATTGAGAGCTGATCCTGATCCTGCCCCCCCCCCCTCCCCGACGAGCAAACAAGCGCTAACCTTTACGCGCGCGCGTCACTTCTCGTTCGAATATTCCAAAGACGACTCTCAAAGTCGCCCAGTAAATCGTGTTTTACATCAGGTAATTCCATAAACTCCTAATGTGATTAGCGCTGCTGTGTGCCAGGTCCTGTGTCAGCATAATGGGGGGTAATGATGCTGGATGTGACGCTGCCAGACGGAAGGACATGAATCACAGTATTAATGGAGCCGTTCAGGCCCGCGGCCATTAGAAGGCCGTTAACAGAGGTGGATCAAGACGTGGCGTCAAAATCAGGATCCACCGTGCTAAAACCTGCTAAACGTGGCACCGAGGATGCGCTTTGAAACATCACAAATACACGTCAAAGCGTAGCATGTTCAGGCTCCCCTCGTTAACGGGAGCCGAGTGAACACTCACGAGATCATCGGGATTTTCATCTGGTTTTGGGGTGTTTTCATGTTCCCCTTCGAAATCTCCCCCCTCTTTTTTAGGCACTCATCCTTTTCTTTTATCTCCTGCATCTCTTCCTCCGTTTCACCGTCTCCTCTCGTCTCCTGATGATCTAAACCACCTCCTGGTCCAAAGCGGCTGAGCTCCGATTATTAGTTGAGGGCTAAAAAGTCGTGTCAGGCCTAACGAGGCCGCCGCGGGATCGATATCTCCTCCGGTTCCTTCCCTCCGCTCGGCTCCTCTCCACCGACTCCCCACTGGAGCCCATCAGTAGAAATGATGAGTTTCCACCTTCCTAAACGTGCACGTTCAGCCGTCGGTTCAAAACCTGCACGGTGGCGTTAAAACACCTGATTTAAACAGCCCGAAGATGTTTACGGACGAGGCACCGAGAGACGGTGGAACGTGAAGGATACGTCACAGCTAAAAACCCCCCTAAATGTGACCAACATGTAGCTGTGACGGACAGGTGACCCGTCCAGCCTGACGGACAGGTGACCCGACCTCCTGACGGACAGGTGACCCGACCTTCTGACGGACAGGTGACCCGTCCAGCCTGACGGACAGGTGACCCGACCTCCTGACGGACAGGTGACCCGTCCAGCCTGACGGACAGGTGACCCGTCCAACCTGACGGACGGGTGACCTGACCTCCAGACGGACAGGTGACCCGACCTCCTGACGGACAGGTGACCCGTCCAGCCTGACGGACAGGTGACCCGTCCAGCCTGATGGACAGGTGACCCGACCTCCTGACGGACAGGTGACCCGTCCAACCTGACGGACAGGTGACCCGTCCAGCCTGACGGACAGGTGACCCGACCTCCTGACGGACAGGTGACCCGACCTCCAGAGGGACAGGTGACCCGTCCAGCCTGACGGACAGGTGACCCGACCTCCTGACGGACAGGTGACCCGTCCAGCCTGACGGACAGGTGACCCGACCTCCAGAGGGACAGGTGACCCGTCCAGCCTGACGGACAGGTGACCCGACCTCCTGACGGACAGGTGACCCGTCCAGCCTGAGCACCTCCAGCTGTACGTTCTACCCTGAGGAGACACGACACTCTTGTTTTCTTTGATCTCTCACTCGTTTCTTTATTGTCTGCTGGTCATCCTCAAGCTTTGATCTCCTGGATGGACCTCAGGGAGCAGAACAGGGACCCGCGGGGCCTCCTGGGGGGGTGTTGATGGCAGAACTGTAGCGTCATCAGGCCAGATGGAACTGTTTCCTTTCCTGTGCTTAAGATCTACACTTAAGGCCTTTTTATTAATTGCCGTAATATGACGCAGCCTTCAAAATCATCAAACGTGTGTGTGTGTGTGTGTGTGTGTGTGTGTGTGTGTGTGTGTGTGTGTGTGTGTGTGTGCATGCATGATGCCAGCGCGTGTGTGTGACATCACACGGCAACCCCTCGCTAAACCCTCTTATCCTTCCTCTGGAGGCTCAGCTTAGTGTAAACAAAGGGAGGGAGTGCGAAGAAAAGGAGGCAGAGTGGATTATCTCCCCTCTCCTCTTGAATCCGGGGGAGATCAGCGAGTCATTTATACAACATAATTCATTTAAAATGCCATATTCCCCAAAAACTAATGGACTTAATCACGAGGTCTGTCGCTGGCTCCCGTCTGCGGAGGCAGCCAGTCAGCGGCGAGGTGTCGCTCCAGTTCGGCGCCGCAGCATGAAAGCTTGTAAAATTAGCGCCACTGTGTGTAATGTGGGTATTTTCTCCTGCCTTTGATTTCCTCTCAGTCCAATTCTGAGCTGTACTTAATTTTGCTCTAATGAGCCGGATTTCGCTGCTGCGGCTCGTTTGTCTGTGCAGCCGATCATCTAAACGCAGGCGAGGCCCCCGACTGGGAGCCGACACGGATACGGCGGCTGTTGTTTTGATGGCTAATTCGCAAAGCCAAAGAAATCTTGAATGCGTTTTTACTGCGTGACGGAAGAGCGATGGATTTGTGGCGCCTCGCGCTCGCTAACCTCAACCTCTGCTTTCTGTTTGTGTCTTTCATATCTGCGGCCCGACCCTCCCCCCCGTCCATCAGGTAAGCACGCCGTTCCCGGCGCTGTGACAGAACTCCATTATCGGCCTTATTTCCGCTCTCTTTGAACACCGACCGCTTGTCTACCGCTCCTGTTCCTCTGGTCCTTAGCAACGCGGCAAATCTAATCTCAGTCCTGTTTCGATTTCATTTGGGTTTTGAAGCCCGTTTGAAGGGAATCGTCATCAGAGTTTAGAAAACGGCAGGGATCTGGGGGTCAGAGGTCAACTCCAGGGTCCGGCTGGTGCCGTAAAGATGCGTAATAGCTAATAATAAACGCAGGATCTCTGCTGGAAGCTTTCTAGTGCATCATTTTAACGTTCCAATGCCTCAAGCTTGATCCAAGCACCCTGAGCAGCAGCAGCCTGCAGCAACAGCACCTTCTCTTCCCACTTTAACCACCCAAACCTGACGAAACGCTCTTTTGGATCAATAAAATTCTGCGCACTAGAAACACCTGATATGAGCCCGCTGCTGCCAGCTTAACCCACCTGCTTTATAGCCGGATGGGGGCCACATTAGCTGAGCGCTAAATTAGCTGAGCGCTAAATTAGCTGAGCGCTAAATTAGCTGAGCGCTAAATCTTTGTCAACACGCAGGAACAAATGCAGGTGTGCGTCTGAGCCCCCGCGAGCTCCCGAACGCCCGGACAGAACCGCTCACCGAGGGAAACGGAGGCGTCGTCGCAGCAAACCGGAAAGCGTATATCGGAGCATGGCTGGCGTGCATCTGCGGCGCCGTATGTGGCGCGTGGGCGGGCTCCCTCGTTGGCAGCGCGCGGCTCAGCTCCAAAAATACAAACAGGTGCAACATCGGCCCCGTCACGTCTGCGCCGCGCGAGACGCCGCTCGGACGACCCGATCGGTCGCCAGCACTTCCTCCGGAGTTGCTCTGCACTTTCCCGTGAATCCGAGTACGTAAGAGGCTTAGAGCAGCATTCCATGAGGTGAAGGAGCGGGGGGACTTTTTCCTTGTCTTTACTGGAGGAATACCTTCTTTCTTTCCTCTCTCTGGATTAAACCCTGAGATGTTCGAGTGGCTCATTTCTCTGGAATCTTACGCTCAGACCAGCTTATTTCTGCCCCTGCGCCGCTCCGTAATTACCCCAGGTCAAAGTCATTAGTGCATCTGCGGAGAGGAGAGGAGCTAACCGCCGCCGTGACGGGAGCTAGCATGGCCGAGCTAGCATGGCCGAGCTAGCATGGCCGAGCTAGCATGGCCGAGCTAGCACGGCCGTCCGCGGTCTCCTGGGTCGGTTCTTTAGACACTCGGTTGACAGCAGCGTGCGAGGGCGGGAGAGGCGGAGCCACGTGCCGCCGTCCTCAGTGACCTCACTGACCCTGCAGCACGCCACCTCCCAAATATCCTCTCACCCATGGAAACCAGAATTCCCAGTAGTGTCAACCACTGAAAAGCGGATGTTTTGAAATGGCGGAACAGCGTTGACCCCTGCACGAGGCAAACAGCCGCCTGTGCCCCCCCCCCGCCCCCGCCCCCGCCCTGCCGCCGCGTCGCCACAGCTGCCGGTCTCAACGCCGTTCACGCGGTAATAACCGGAGCTCATTGTGCGGATGCAGCTCTGAATGCGAAGGGTTTGGCACATCCCTGACAGAGCACGCGCACGTGGGAACGAGCAGCGCCCGGCGCGTTCCCGCCCGGCGCCGCGCCGCATTCATATTCACGCCTTCGCAACACTGTTTATGTCAAATGGCAAATTTGGGGTTATAAGTTTTACTCGACTGACACCGTCACATTTCAATAACAGCATATTGCACGTGCACGTGCGCGGACGCGGCGGATGCTATGTAATTCAGCGTCTAACCATCAGTTGCCAGCGCTCGCTCCCTCATTACCCATCAGCCCATTTGCCAGCTGCCTCATCATTACCCATTTCCCGTGGCAGCCGCTGTCACTCAAAATGTATCGGAGTGGGAAAGTCAATTATTGTGTGCGAGCGTGCCTGTCTGCCTGTCTGCCTGTCTGCCTGCCTGCCTGTCTGCCTGCCTGCCTGTCTGTCTGCCTGCCTGTCTGTCTGCCTGTCTGTCTGCCTGCCTGCCTGTCTGTCTGCCTGCCTGCCTGCCTGCCTGCCTGTCTGTCTGCCTGCCTGCCTGTCTGTCTGCCTGTCTGTCTGCCTGTCTGTCTGCATGCCTGTCTGTCTGCCTGCCTGCCTGCCTGTCTGTCTGCCTGTATGTCTGTCTGTCTGTCTGTCTGTCTGTCAGCCTGTCTGTCTGTCTGTCTGCCTGCCTGTCTGTCTGCCTGTCTGCCTGTCTGTCTGCCTGTCTGCCTGTCTGTCTGCCTGTCTGCCTGCCTGTCTGTCTGTCTGTCTGCCTGTCTGTCTGCCTGTCTGCCTGTCTGTCTGCCTGTCTGTCTGCCTGCCTGTCTGTCTGCCTGCCTGCCTGTCTGTCTGCCTGTCTGTCTGCCTGTCTGTCTGTCTGTCTGCCTGTCTGTCTGTCTGTCTGCCTGTCTGTCTGCCTGTCTGTCTGTCTGTCTGCCTGTCTGTCTGCCTGTCTGTCTGGTTGAATGGGGTAAAAACAGTCGACTTCTCTCCTTTTGCACATTTTCTGTCACCATGAACCTTTTGAGGCAGCTGAGAATCTGTCGATTCTTTTTCCTCGTGTCTGGTTGCTGTTGCCAGGACGTATTAACAGACTTTCTTTTTTATTTATTTCTTTTTTATTTTATTTCTTTCTTTCTTTTTTATTGAGCTACATACAAAATCTGTTGCATTGTTTCTTAGCGCCGCTAAACTTAAAGCTTCTCCTGCCAGCGCCGTGGCAACCATTCATGAAACTGTCAACCGCACACGTCCACACACTCCTACACCCGGTACATGTGTGCGAGTGTGAGTGAGTGTGTGTGTGCGAGTGTGAGTGAGTGTGTGTGTGTGAGTGTGAGTGAGTGTGTGTCGCGTTTCAACTGGCAGAATCCTGAGTTTGAATAATTAGTGCAGAGTTTTGGGTAATTACGCAGAAACCTATTGGTTCTGTTTGTCCAATTCCCCCCCACAAACACTCAGCGAGCCAATATGACGGAAAAGAAAGAGAAGCGAATGTTGGGGCTCGGAATGTCGGGGCTCGGAATGTCGAGGCTCGGAATGTCGGGGCTCGGAATGTCGAGGCTCGGAATGTCGGGGCTCGGAATGTTGGGGCTCGGAAGGGCCACTATCATTCACGCTAGCGAGCTTTAAATCCACCGTTTCCATGGATCCGTGCGGCTGCAACGCTGCAGATGTCCGAGGCTTTTTTCCCTGAACTTGCTCCCTGAGGAGCTACTTCCTGGGAATACCGCGACACCCTGCCGATATTTCGTCCCCAGATGTTGCTGCCGGTCGTCGTCGGTGTCCCACCTCAAGATTCAGTGGTAGCTTGAGTCTTCTCCGGTCTAAGGTGCCGGGCGAGGAGCCGCCGAGCGTTCGGACGCCGGCGAAGTGGAAGCGAACGAGCCGATGATGAAAGATGCACGTTTGGGGGGGGGGGGGGATTGGGGGGGGGCAGTTTTCTCAGCGGCAGATGGAGGAGCAGTTGGCACTTCTCATTACTGCCGGGATGGATTTTCCCCACATCACGCCGACGTGCGCGCATGCTGTCACGTGCACGCGCGCGTAGCCGCCTCCTGTCACTCGCCGCCACCTGCCCGGCCGCTGGTCATCAAAGCGCCCGTCGCGGCGTCTTTAATGGGGGCTGAGCAGAAGAGCGGAAGGCCTCCGACGCCATATGGCTCCACCTCTGGTCGCCGCGGCGACCCGCCGGCGTCCGATTCTTCTCTTCGTTCATCATTAATCGCCTTCCTACCTTCTCCTGCCACGTCGGATCTTCCTCTGCTCGCCGTGCGCCAGCAGACAGGTGCATCTGTGTCGCGCCCTCGCCATCCCGACAGGCGCGGCGCGGCGTGCCAGCGGCGGATCAGATGTGACACGGCCGGGTGCAGTACGGCGTTCCCCTTTGATCCAGGCGGCGCGGCAGAAGGACGAACCCTGACCAACACGTGTCAGACAAAACTGTTGGGCACCGAGGAGAGCGTCCAGTTCCCTCTGGATGGAGGCCAGAGGGGGCGAGACCTTATAGGCCGACTGACACGCGCACGTGCGCGTCTCAGCCCCGGCGAGCGCGGCCAGACCGGCGTGGAAGCAGTGTCACCGCTTCCACTGGCGTGAACAAAGGCGCCGTCCTGACACGACGCCTCGTTGTTTTGACGTGGAAGTTATGAATAAATCATCAGTGGACGCGTGAGCTCCAGCCCGTCACGTCGGAGCGCCTCGGCCCACCGGCGCCGCCGCGCGGTCCGGCGAGGAGGTCGTCCTCGTCCCCTCCACCAGCAGCGTGCCGCCCACGTTCATTCCGTCCGCGCCAATGATGCTGTTGCCACGGCGAGCAACGCGCGGTCGGAGCTCGGCGAGCTCTCAACCTCATCAGCGGCGGCGAGCTGTTGTGGGTTGAAGGGGACGTCTCGACGCCCTTTGGGGTCCGTTACGCCACAGGTTTGACTCGTGACGCCATCGAAGCGTTTGATTGAGCCATTTTTAAGGCTCCTCTACGAAATCACTGTAAATAAATCGTAAACTAACCGTTTTACACAAAATAGCAGCAAAAATGCGTAAGAAGCACGAGTTTGAGGGAGTTTTCGCGTGGTCCCAGTTGGTTTTTGATTGCATCTATATCTCAATTATCAAACGGGTCAGATTTGATTTCAAGGTTTGTGCGATATTTATCAGACGCAGGAGTCGTTTTATTCGATGTAGCCGGCCTCTCAGATCAAACGTTTCTAGATTGATATTCCTCGATGTCGTTCGTGCCTGTACATCATTTATTCCTTTAAAGCTCATTCAATTTACAGATGTGAACCGAATTTCAGCCATTTTTCCTGCGGAAGCCTCGTGCCAACGTCACCCCTTCACCAACCCTCCCGGTTCCTGTGGTCACCGCGAGGCTCGTTAGGGAGGGAGGCTCGTTAGGGAGGGAGGCTCGTTAGGGAGGGAGGCTCGTTAGTGGACCCGGTTTAGAAAGGGGCTGCTGCTAGAACTACTTGGTAAATAGAGGCTGGAACAGGTGTAGTTGGAAATAATCCCGTTTCACTTTCATCTGAAACTTGTATAACGAGATCAGCAGGGGAGGAAATGAAAGTGGATCAACCTTTTTCTGGGACGTCAGTGAGCTGGGCTTTTAATTCCATCAGCAACCCTGCGATGTTATTGAAAGCAGCACAATGACTTTAACAGGTTTTCATTAGATTTGGTGCTAGCGTGGGTGGTTGGAGGAGCAGACCTCCAGGGGATCTGGAGCTAAAGGTCTTCAGGCAGGTGATATTTCACCTAATGCGAGGAGCCCCTTTTAATCAGGGGGTCCGGAGAGTGCTGCACCTGCTGCTACTTTAATACCAATGAATTTTCATTTAAATTCACATTCAACACCTTTCTCAACCGGCCTTGTTTTTGATTTTTTTCAACTGTTCTGGATAATAGAATTTACCCTTTGCGTTTGCTAATTAATGCCTGTTTCACACTCGCGATGGAACACATCTGTGGAGAAATGGATTTATTCCTAATGGCATACTCGGGGCTATTTTTAATGTTCTTGACTTGAAATGTGATAGTCACCATGGGACGTAATACCCCAGCTCTCGGATGAAGGGTGAAGAAAAATCATTTTGCCGCTACCTTAATGTCTCTGGCTGAAACACCTTATTAGATTCCTGCTTTATAGCACGCGTGCTAACCGGCTCCAGCTTCGTTCGGCCATGGAGACCTAATGAGAGTAATGACCTTGGACTCCATTTCAGTGGATGTCTGTCATTTCTCCCCAGCTCTCTTTGGGCATTCATCTCTTCTGCTGTCTTCTCTTCTCCATTCCTTTTCTCCCCTTTTTTCCCTCCATCATCAGTAGGCCCCCTTTCAACTCTCTTTGCTTCTGCCTCTCCCTCCTCGCGGTGTATTCCGTCGGGCGCCACACGGCATCCTAAATACAATTACAGTCCACAGCTGAATGGAGAGGAAGGGTCCTTGGGGATCGCTAGGAACAGGAAGTGGTCAGAAAGGCTGGACTGAGGAGGGAACAGCAAATCCCTAATTCAATTGGCTGAACCCAGGCAACAAGCCCCGAGCGGCTGTTACTCTGGAATCAGTGGAATCAAACAATGCTGCTCAAACCACAAGAGAAATTGTCATCCACATCAGTAAACACACACACACACACAGGCACACACACAGGCACACACACACAGGCACACACACACAGGCACACAAATCCATCTCATTTTCAGGTTTTCCTCTTTTATTCCGCATCTGTCTGCTGCAAGGACGGAATCTGAATCAGCCGTTTCTGTTCCTGAACGTTACCCAAAAGCTAACGGCGACTGGAGAATGGAACAACACGCGTGGCGACGTTAGAACCTCCGAGCCCAAATGGGCCGATCCTCATCCAAGCCTAAAGAAGGCGCGGTTATCCTTTTGTCAAGATCAGGTGGATCCCAATGAATCTAGGTGATCTGCTGAATTCAGCCTGATCAAACTTGAGCGGCACCGTTTTCACCACGCGATTCCGACCAGTTTGGGTCGTCACGGTCGTGCCTCGGCATCACGCCGAGCCTGGGAGTGCAGCTCCCTCCTCAGGCACTCGTGGCGTCCCCCCTGCCGAGGGAGACATCTGTAACCGCTGGAGCGATTAGCATCGGCACGGTAAGAGCACGCCGGGACGGCGCCGCCCGTATCAAAGGTCATCTGCTCTCAGCATTTCCAGCTAGTCTTGGGAAGATCTCCTGCTCATCCAGTAACAGCTCACATGGGAAGTCCAGATTATCTGAACAAGATGTCGGCGCTCTGAAAACATGTTGACATTCTGCAGAAATTCCCACAAAGTTTACTTTTGTAAGAAAGCTCGAAAAACTGGAAATGACTCATCGGAGGCTGCAGCAAACATTAGTTTGGCAGGCCGAGAGTGGATTTCTCTCTCCGTCGTGAGCTTTTTCCAGCCCGGATTGGTTCGGAGGTTCGGCATCCTTGACGTCAGCTCAGGCAATCATGTGGTTGTTTGGACATTACTTAGCGTCGCGCCAAGGTGGAACCATCATTCCAGTCACAGGTAATGACTTCGGATGTGCTCAATCAGGGCGATTTACTTCTGTCAGGGAGCTGCCGGCCACAGCTCCACCGCTCGGGCAGTATGTCGTCGCAGGGAGGAATTAGCGCCCCTTTTATGTGCGATTGATTCTCGGAGTTTAATTTCACAGCCGTGAACACATATTGGACTTTCTTTGTGCGATGGTTCAAGATGTGCGATCAATCTGTTTTCAAATACAGCTCAGTGTTGCGGACGATGCTGAATGAAACGGTGACTCTGTCAGTTTAGCATTGCGGCCTTTTATGCCCGGACTAGCTAACGCCAAAGCAAACCTTTGCTTCTTCCTGGCCCCGTCAGCGGCCACGCTGTCGTTTGCCACGCGTATCAACCGGAGACCAACCCGGGCTTTATGGGTTACGACTGATTACTGGAGGAGCAGCGCGACACTTTAGTGCTCGCACAAAGCAGCAGGTGATACTGTGACCGGACGAAAAATAACAAAATCAATCTGCACCACGACCAAATCTTTTAATCTACTCTGTGGGTCTCCACGTCGGGAGGCTGGAGGAAAAAGAGTCGTGTGTTTAAAGGCCCTGAACCACCGAAAATGGGGTTTTTTCAAAGAGACTCGGCAGAACTAACTGAAAGAAAACACTGCAAAATGACTCAGACAATCACGGAATATTGTGTTTATTGTGTAAAAGAAGCGGTTTAATGACGCTGCCCTAAATCCAGCTTTCTGTTCCCACGTGTCTTGAATGCACTCTTATTCCCTCTTTGATGGGCCAGAGTGAATAAGTCTGCCTCAGTCTGCCACTTTCATTTAGCAGAGCTGCTAGAAGCCACTAATCCCCTCAAATCAAAGGTATCATCTCCATTTGTTTCCCTCTCGCTCCTGCACCCTCCTCCCGGGCCTCCTGCGCTCGCGAGCTCAATACTCAAATGGGGCTCTTTGTCGCTCTAATGCCCGGCTGAATAGCACCAGCGGGCCCTGTACGCACGCTGATAATTTGAATAAAGCAGGAGATCGATTCAGGGGACACAGACATTTACAGGGATATAAATTTAATCTCATTTGCAATGAACGGGGGGGGGAACGATGCACGCTGGTGCTCCCACACAGTGGACCGGGCAAGTGGAATCAATAGGGCTCAGAAGCAGAATTTTGCTCTGCATGCACAGACAGGGATGATTCTTTGTGTTGGGGCCGATACAGAAGCCGGTTTTATAGGAGAGACTAAGCAGCTGGTGCCTTTAAAGAGTTGTCAGTGCTCACATTCCATTTCCAGCGCGATAAATGGAGCCGCTGCCGCAGGAGAGGTTTGGAGTCGGAGGTCCTCGGACGTCACGTCGGGGCTTTTATTGATATGCAGCTCAACTTTTTACCCGACCTCCTGGTTTTGAAGCGCGTGGCTTATTAAGACAGACGAGCTAATGTCACGACCCTTCCGTGGTTACAGTGGTTGATCAGACACATATAGAAAGAGAGCATTTTATGCTAAGCTAATCGACACAAGCTAACGGCACAAGTTTTCTTTTTAACCAATAAAAAAAACCACAAATTGAATTGGAGCTGATTCATTTCTTTGTGTTTTCATAAGAGTTCAATGGATCACAAACCAGACGCTTTAGATCTTATTTTACTTTGTGGGATTAGATCAAAACCAGTTAGATTAATGTAAAAAACAAGAATAATAGCTAAATTTAAAACATCGCTTTTGCTCGGCTTTCACGGTTGTAATTAATAATAAGATCGTATCAAATAAGATCAAAACTGAAGTTTAAAGCTTTTCTCAAATCCAGTGTTTGATGGAATGGTGATAATTCTTCACGCTCCACTCTGGAGGATCCATTCTGGATCCCACTGTCGCAGCAGAAGTTTACTGGGCCTGACAGGCTAACAGAGCCGGGCCGCTCTGAGAATACGCACTGAAGAATATAAATACCACATTTTCATAGCCTCCCTGTTTCCAGAGACATCAGTGAAGGTGTCGCAGCCTACGTGGTTCCAAGTGAAGGAAGTGGAGATTTAAATGAGTTGCACATCCAGACACAACAAGCTCGAGATCTGAGGTCGGAGGAAGCAGCAGCAGCTGTTTGTCATGTCGGGGGGGCAAAGGTGGACACTTTAGGCGTGAACAGCAGAGATCTTAATGGATGAAGTTAAAATTAGAAATGCCCTCCACATCCGAACCCAAATCTTTGAAGTTTCTGGCATCACAATATAAAGGACTGAAAGTGAGGAAGGTGGAGGAGACGTAGCCAAGTAATTGGTTTTTATTGACTTAACTAAATGACTGCAGTGACACAAACGAACCTGGGAATGAAACTTCCTTAGAAATAAGCAGCATGTACTTGTTACCAGGGAGATTTTCACATGAATCATTAATTAATTCTTTGGTTTTGGAGATCTGTTAATTGTTCCACTGCAGAATATATCATTTATCATCCTCCTGATTGATACTCACGGCTGTTTCTTTACATTCCCGTTGTTCCGTCTGAGTTCTTATTTAGACGCTCGATCACACACGGAGACGACGGCACCTTAAACGTCCCGTGGCGTGGACACGCCCACCTTTATCCTGCGTTCTCTTTTTAATCGGAATTTGATTCCATCCTATTCCAGTTTCATGACTATAATTATTTACTTATAATCCCACTCCTAGAAATGAGACTGCGTAATTGGCGCCAAATTGGACCTTTTTATCAGGGAAAGTGGCGCCTGACATGATTTCAGCGTCCTGGTGTGAAAACAGCTGCAGCATTCGATGGAGGATAAATAAGTCCTGGGGCGGCAGGGAGCTTCATTTGTGTCACGGAGAGTCGGGAAAATTGTTTGTGGAGTGCGAAGACTCGCTCGGGAATCTCTGATCGGCAGCGTCTGGATCAGATGTGCCAGTAAAACAGATTCCGGGTGGGTGCTGATGCGTCGGGTCGACGCCGGCCAGAATCTGGTTCTGAATGTCTGAATGTGACGCCGCTGAAGATGAGCACCCTCACGCCCGTCTCCCGCTGGATAAATCGAGGCTTTGAATGCTTTTCCCTGTCATATTCCGTCATATTCCTCGTTCCAGAGCAGCAGCTCAGTCTCCAGGTTCTGGTCCAGCCCGTTCTCTCATGCCGTCACTACCATCGATTCCTTTACCTCCTGCCCTGCATTGCACAGTTTCAGGCCCTCGCACCTGAGCGTGAGTGTGTCTCCCTGTGACGGGGCTCCGCTGATATCCGCCTTATTTCCATAAGTGCTGATTTGCTGAGGTGACAGGTGTGATTGTACCCTCTGAATACCGGCCCCAGACGACGGGAGCGCGTTCATTCATTAAATCCCGGCGGATTGTCCCTCTCGAGCTTCACACACGCACTGGCCTTTCTCCCCCGAGTTACCACCTGACAATCAGCAGTTACCAGCCGCCTATGAGAGCACGCCGGCGTGTCAAGTAACTGGCGTCTGAATGGCCCCCCCCACTCACCGTGAGGTGTTGAGGTGTCACCACTTTTGTCTGGCCCTGACAGAAAGTAAGCGCTGATGGATATGACATCATTGCTCCCAGTGAGAGGTCCGTAGGAGTCCACACCTCCAGAATCCAGGGTATTTCAAGCCCCCCCCCAACACACACACTCGCAGACATATGCACGCTCACTGGCGTGTGTTAGGTGGATATAAAGGCATGAAGCCAAATGGCGTAATCCCTCCAATGATCCATCAAGTGTTTGAGCAGCCATTGTGTTCTGACCATTAACGGGGTGTGGAGAGCATCTTTGAGATGCTAATGTTGCTGCTCCCATTTAGCACGTAGCCAGGATAAAGTGCCAAGTGCTAATCAGCCATGTGTGTTGTACAGGCAGAGGGAGAGGAGACCGGGCCGTGGTGGGGGTGGGGGGGGGGCTTCTGGAATTCGCATAAACAACCTCCCTCATTATTTGCATGGCTAACCAATCCCAAGCCAGCGTGAGGCAATAATTGGGTGTTTCACGGGACCTTATGGAACGCAGCGAGAGCATCCATTTGCTGGTTTCTGAGGGAGGACGCGGCCATAAAGCAAAAACGGCAGCATAATTAATCCATAAGTGGTGACAACGAGTTCCAGATAACGATCCAAACTATAATGTTTGCCGCCGAACTTTTTTGGACTAGCGTAGCCGTGGCCGTGGTGGTGATAGTAGACACAAAGAACGACACCTTCAATCAACCCTAATACTTTATTAGTCCACATTATTTTCATGTTTAAAGCTATGTTGCTTTAATATAAGTCAAAAATAGTCAACGCAAGTCGGTTGAAACGTGCACGGGTGTCCGCTGGCGCTCACCTCCTGCAGACGGTGTCCCCTGGTGTCTGCGGCGCATGCTACATGAACCAATGCAGTTATTCTAGACTAGCGTAGAGAGCCTTCATAGCAGCCTATTAGCATGCTGCACGTGTGCCTGATGCAGCACATCTGTGCTTGTGTAATTAAGGACACAGCCACAACGATGACATCTGCACACTCTGCTGAAGAGGATACGGCGACACTGACACGTGCGCGCCCACGTAACTGTGGAGCGCAGTTGGATGTTTGGGCCCATTGTCGCGCTGCCCTGCGATGCTGGGGGCGGACGTTAACAGATGGCTCCCCCTACCTCCCAGGGTAGTGATGTTCAATTATGTGTGTCCAATTAACACGATTGTAATGAGAAGGAGAGGAAGAGGCGGGAGTGTCGCCGTTCACGGGGACAGGAAGGGCGGTGGGACGCGTTCCAATGACGGCTACACGTTTTTATGCATCATAACAACAATAACTGACGCGCCGTCCCGTGGATGGCGCCTCTGCGTCGACCCGCCGTGCTCCCACAGCACTTGAGCGGAAATGTAAGGGGCCGCGCTGAGGTCAGCTTTAATTTGATGCAGGAAACACGAGCAAGTGGCCGTTTTATTTACTTAATTAGCTTAATTGTAGCGCTGCAAAGGAATTTGTTACAGTACAATTTGTTCGAAAATGACCCAGATGAATTGGAATTGGTCTGGATAATTGAATGCAGTCTTTCTTTGGGCCTCCGCAAATATAAACCGAGGCATGAAATGGAATTTATTCATGGCTCACAGCTTCAGGTGGAAGGTTGTGTTTCAGCAGCTGCGCTTTTTTTTTTTCTTCTTCTTCTTCTTCTTCTTTTTTTTAATGTGATCTCTTCTGACATCAGCTGTGTTTTTCTCACCGTTGCTTTTCTTTCCACTGTGGATCACCTTCCTCCAAAAAGAAATTGCATTTAAATGACAGCGGAACATTTTATTTAAGGAATTTCATCATGCAAGATGGTGTGTGTGTGTGTGTGTGTGTGTGTGCGTGCGTGCGTGCGTGTGTGTGTGTGTGTGTGTGTGTGTGTGTGTTTCTTTCCCAGTCAAATCCGCTCTCTATAAATATGCGGTTGTGTGGCGTCAGCCCGGGAACATGTTTTAGCATCGATCATTATCCCGTGAGCTCCAGGTTGCCCCCCCCACACACACACACACCACCCCCCACCCCCCCCCCCCCCACCACGTTTTCAGAGGCGGCTCTTTGTGGGGCTGCAGAAACGCAGCGGCGTGATGCTGCAGCGATCGTTAGGAGCGACTCGGAGGACGGAGGAAACATCAGAGCTGAGGAGCCTTGCAGGAGGTCTGGCTGACCCCGTTAGCTGCTGCAGGTTCAACTCCCGCAGGACACCTGTGTGTGTTATCGCTACTGTAGCTTCATTAAAAACCCAAGTGCACTTCCCCGTCTCCGCTTTCATCTGCTTTGGCACAGTTTGGTTATTTATCCCCCCCCCCCCCCCCCTGGAGCTTTGTATGAATATTGCAGACTGTTGAACACACAAGGTGAGCCATTGTTGTGCGCCGCTCTCGGGGGTCCGTGGGGGTTTTCTACCCTCTACCTTTCGACCCGCTCTTATCTCTTCTGCTGGACCGCTCAGGGCCCGACCTGCTCATGATGCAGTGGTGATTGTTTCGGGAGGGGGTGGGGGGGGGGGGGCGTTTAAGCTGCCATGAAAGACCAAATCTGCAGGTGGACCCTTAAAAGAGGAGAGCGCCAGACAAAAGTAAGAAAAGCTGCAGTCGCGGCCCTGAAAGGAGGATGTGACCACATGTAGCTCCCAGTTCTTTATGTCCGCCCTCATCCTTTTATAGCCGCGGTCCCCTTTGAGACGCGCCGGGGCCCCGATGCCCCGGAGATCGCCCGCTGCCATCGTTACAAAAGCGCTCACACTGCAGCCGTGCGCACACACTCACACGCGCTGCAAAGGTCATCCTCCCCAGTTAACTCCTGAAACTGCAGGTCTGTCTCATGTCACGGCATCAACGTGTTAATCTTGAGGGTAAAAGAGGGAGCGGTGTCACCCCTCAGCCATTCACATCGCATCCCGCCCGGATTCCTCACCGTACCCGGCATGAACGGCTCCCACGCAACTTTTATCCTTTTCTTTTCCTGCACAATGACGCGACTGAAATATGCCACAGAAATCGTGCCCGATGGTTTCCAATCCACCAACTGCCGGCAGTTTCCCGGGGATTAAGACGGCCGCTAATTCCCGCCAAAACGTTAGCAGTACAACAGGAAGCGACTTCCGCTGTATCCTGAGAGAGGCGGCCGTGTCCCGTACGCACAAATGTGGCTGGTGATGACATCCAAGCCATCAATGGACCTTTAAAAGCGTTAAAATATAAAAGTTGGGTTGTCTCCGGACGCACAGCAGCGTCTGACGGCTGCGAGGGAACTCCCCGGCTGTGGCCAAAGCGGTCGCCGATGCCAAACGGCCCCCGGGGAGCGTCCCTCGCCTCCTCCGGCGTCACCGCCAACGCTTGCCAATTTACCGGCGTGCTCGCCTTTGTAATGCAATGCAGCACAAACAGGCTTTTGTTCACTGACCTTTTAATAATTCAGCCCGAGCAAAACGCTGCGACACATTTTTGATCAAAGTCCGGCGTCGAAGGGGAGGAGGATGAAAAGCTCCCCTCCCAACATGATCCCTCACTAAGAGCTCAAAATGGAAAATCCGACAGTCCGAGTGTGCGACACGAGGAGAGAACCTGATGAATGAAGGTGTTCCGCTCCTGTTGACCTCTGCCCTGCTTTTACATAGAGAGAAGAAGAAGAAGCTTATATCACGTGGAAGTGTTTTCTTTTCTTTTTTTCACCCCCTGGAAAATATCCCGTCCCTTCACCCTGTGACGAATAGCTGGAGATTACAGGTTGGTGACCAGGCACACACATCCACTTCAAAGCTGTGTCTGCAGGAAGCCATTTGTTACCCCGGAGGCATCTATCACAATATAGCTTCAGCCCCTAAACTATTCATTTGAAGAAGCAGTGGAAACAAAAAGCATTTGCTCAGTTAGAGGCCCAACCTGGACTGTCCATCTTCCCTCCGCAGCTCCTGCCTGACACTGACAGTGTGTGTGTGTGTGTGTGTGTGGGTGTGTGTGCGCACATACCGACTCCACGAGCAAAGTAAGGACATTTTTGGGATGTGGGGACATTTTTGGGGACAAGATTGAGGTTAGAATTGGGTCGGGGTTATGGGCGTGGTGGGGATGGGGTGGGCTTGGAAAGGGGCTGGATGGTGCATTTTTCCCTGAAATGTCCTCATAAAGAGAGAAGTGCAAGGATGTGTGTGAGTGTGTGTGTACGCAGGCGTGTTCCTGTGGGTTGGGGAGCTTCCATCATCCTTCCTGGTTTAGAGAAATTCAAATATGAGATATTTTTTAAGGCGTCAAACGGCAAAGTTTCCAGGGCTACAGGTCGGCCTGCTTGTATTCATTTATGTGGCGACGGGGGCCATTGAGAGAGGAGCCCGCACTTGTCTTAAATCTCTGTCTGATCCACTTGCTCTTCACCTCTCCGTTACACCTTCCCCACACTCTATGATGAATAAAAACCTTGCATAATTCTGCTCCTGCCGTAACATAAAAGCGGATTGGAGGTTTTCTCTGATGAAGCACCAGAGGCTGCTGGGTATTTGATGTGCGTGACTTGTCAGTTCCCAGACAAGGACACCCTCCTTGAATCAAGTGCCAAATGGGAAAATCAAATGCTGAAGTCTGAACTGTAAAAAGAAATCTCCTTAATGGTACCAAGGATGTCATTTATGTTGAGATTAGCTGGGCTTTTTCTCCAGTTTTCCTCCTTATTATCTAGTTAAAGGTGGAAATATGGGGGGGGAGATATCTGCTGAAGCCCCATCGTCAGGTGGATCCACCTTTTCAGGGTCGCTCATGGTTTGGGCCCAACCTGCTCTTCCCCATAGCTGCTTCAAAGCGAAGTTTGGGGGTGAAATTTGAATTCCGAATGGGGATTTGGATCCTTTGATGTGTGATACGTGAGCGCTGCGACTCCCCCAGATGAAACGATTGTGACAAGGTCCACATTCGTCTGCCGGAGTCGCACTCCGGAGGCTCACCGCCGGACCGGGACGCGTGGCGTCGCCCAATAAAGGCCCCGACAGACGGAAGCACGCGCCCCGCGCACGTGAGCCTGTGAGCGTGTGTGGCCAGAGCAGGCGGGGTGGAAACGTTCGTGTCGACGCACGCCGCCACCGTTCCTATGATCTGTTTCACACGAACTGCCTGCGCACGCCTCCGTGCGCACTCCTAGTAATTGCACGGGGGATTGTTAATTGCTCCTCACTAGCATTAGCACTTCATTATTATTTTGCTAAACAAATGTTTCCGCCCGTTCCCGTAATTAATTGTAGTTTGGAGTGATTTTACACTGTGATTTATATCAGGACCGGATGATTTGAAGTCCTCTTCGATTTATTTACAAATGTATTTTAAAGTAGCCTGGAGTCATTACACTTGGGCCGTTCTTTCTATAGAAATAAGCGAAAGAAAATCTCTGAATCCATCATCAAATCAGGGAAATTTTATTACCAGGATTTTGTTTTTCAAGAGGGGGGGGGGGGGGGGGGGGTTCTCAGTTCAAACCCCAGCGCAGGCGAACCATGGAAGGTGTCCTGGTACTAGGGGAAGGTGCCAGAACACCTTCAGAGCGCTGCCCAGGTACCCTTGAGCAAGGCACCAAACCCATAAAGACCCTGATGGACTGGCCAACCATCCAGGGGGGCCCTGCCTCCGATGGGCGAAGCGGTTAAGAAGACGAGACGAGAAAAACAAACGTCTGAAGGGTGTTTTAGGTACAAACTTTGTAATTGTGAAATCTGGTCTCAGAGACAAAGATGGACGACGTGGTTGATGACAGGTCAGGTGGCTGCAAACGATGATGTTTGAGAGGAAATTCATGCGCTCATTTCTAGGGTTTCGTGATCCAGAAACCGTATTCAGAGCGAGGACCTGTGGGTCTCGTGTCCTGGGGGAGGTTTCCTTTCCCTTCCGGGCCACATCTGGTAGCTTCTCTGCTTTTGCTCCATTTTGAAAAGAGATAAAGACGTTTGCAGCTGGGGTTCGGGGGTCGTGGGGAAGGTTTTTGCCGGATAATTTCAGTGGAAACGTGTTGAGCTTTTCCTAAATAATGCTGTAAAACGTGCGACTGTAACATGTTCAGCTGTATTATTATTAGCATTTGCTGAGTCAGCTGCAACCTACTTGATCTGCATTAACGTAAAGACCATAAAGTCCTAAAGCCGTCGGAAGCCCGAAGGCCTTCGTTCCTCTCTCTATGAAGACATGTGTCTTTGGTCACCTGGTTTCCTTCAGCACCTTTGGTTGTCGTGCAGGAGTTTCAACCATTTTAGCCGCTGCTTTGGTGAAATTCGCGTTTTAATACGTTTGCGTTTCATACGTTTCGCAATGTTTCCAGGCTCTCATCCCATTTTCATCCCTTTCTTTTCATCTGCTCCAGCAGTCTTCAGCTAAAACCCTCAACTGTTCCACACATGAGCGTAATGACGAAGAAACTGTTATAAAGTGTGTTATTGTTCCACCCTGGCTGGGGCGCGCGTGTGTGTGTGTGTGTGTGTGTGCATAAACGTGTTAGATTGAGAATTAAATCAAGTTTAAATAAGAAAATAAGCAGATGCGAGTGTCGTCATGAAGGGAAAAAACAGTAATGAGCTAGACTGATCTAATAAAGCCAGCGGTGCGGTGGCAATAAAGTGTGCTAACCAAGCTTGATTCCATCTATTAACAATGTTTACCATCGCTTTTATTACGCCGAGATGAATCGCGACCCTTAGCGTTGAATTAAACAAGATTTAAATGCTCTCAAATACGCTTTAAAAAGGTTCCATGTATTATTCAGGGCTTTTTTTAAAATAGTGATGACTCACTTGAAATCAAAATAGAAGTGCGGGGGCCGTGTTTCGCATGGATCAGGGGGCTCCATGGAGAGCCGAGGTGACAAAGACTACGTTACGCTTTTACCGCAATCTGCTCACCGGTGGAATGTTGGTCACATTCCAAAGGGCTGGAGTACATCAGACATACGGTGAAACAGCTGCTCCTGCGCCAAAGGGAGGCTAATCTCTCCATCATGCTAGCTGACAGCGCTGAGCGCCCCCAACGTCCATCGCCATAGGCTTTACCTCCACGCCAGCGTGTGTGTATGCATGTGTGTGTTGGGGGGGGGGGAGAAGAGTAAAGGAGCAGTTAATACGGTGATGGAGAGAATGTGTAAAAGCAGGTGAGATGAACCCTGAATGATGAAAGCTGGGAAGGAACAGGACGGATATTGGAAGTGAAGCTTCCTCCCGGGAGACCTCTCCCCTACAGGAACACTATGATCACTGCTGCGTGTGAACGTGTGCGTGTGTGTGACACAGCAGGAGGCGTCTGCGTGAACCATCGCACAGTTTATTTATGACGACTCCCCGCCGCCACCGACAGACGGAGAACCAGAAAACAACTCTGACGCTTTTAGACTTCCCTCCCACCAGTGGCCTTTTCCCTCATCACCGGGAGGAGCTGATGAATGAGAACGCTGGAAGGGGTGGAGGGGTGGAGGGACGGAGGGGTGGAGGAGTGGAGGGGTGGAGGAGTGGAGGGGTGGAGGGACGGAGGGGTGGAGGAGTGGAGGGGTGGAGGGAGGAACGGAGGAGTGGAGGGGTGGAGGGGTGGAGGAGTGGAGGGACGGAGGAGTGGAGGGGTGGAGGAGTGGAGGGACGGAGGAGTGGAGGGATTTAGGGGTGGAGGAGTGGAGAGATGGAGGAGTGGAGGAGTGGAGAGATGGAGGAGTGGAGGAGTGGAGAGATGGAGGGGTGGAGGAGTGGAGGAGTGGAGGGGTGGAGGGGTGGAGGAGTGGAGAGATGGAGGGGTGGAGGAGTGGAGAGATGGAGGAGTGGAGGAGTGGAGAGATGGAGGAGTGGAGGGGTGGAGGAGTGGAGGGACGGAGGAGTGGAGGGGTGGAGGGGTGGAGGAGTGGAGGAGTGGAGGGACGGAGGGGTGGAGGAGTGGAGGGACGGAGGGGTGGAGGGGTGGAGGAGTGGAGGGACGGAGGAGTGGAGGGGTGGAGGGGTGGAGGAGTGGAGGAGTGGAGGGACGGAGGGGTGGAGGAGTGGAGGGACGGAGGGGTGGAGGAGTGGAGGGACGGAGGGATTTAGGGGTGGAGGAGTGGAGAGATGGAGGAGTGGAGGAGTGGAGGAGTTCATGAGGACCATTTGTTACACTTAAAATAACTCATTTTCAAACCAATTTTATCAGGTCTCATCAATCAAGTGAATCTTTCTGTATTTCCCGGTGGGTTAAACACACACACACACACACACACACACACACACACACACACACACACACACACACACACCACTGACACACAAACAAAAACACACACACACTTTGGAGGGCTGGAACAATCATGAGGATTAAATCCTCCACTGAGACAAAGATCAGGACGTCTGTAGCCAGGAGACGTCCTCCTCTTCCTCCTCTTCCTCCTCCTCCTTCTCCTCCTCCTCTTCCTCCTCCTCCTCCTCCTCCTCCCCCTCTTCCTCTTCCGGCTCCTCTTCCTCCTCCTCTCTTCCTCTTCCTCCTCCTTCTCCTCCTCCTCTTCCTCCTCCTCTTCCTCCTCCTCCCCCTCTTCCTCCTCCTCCTCTTCCTCTTCCTCCTCCTCCTCCTCCTCCTCCCCCTCTTCCTCCCCCTCCTCTTCCTTCTCCTCCCCCTCCTCCTCCCCCTCTTCCTCCTCCTCCTCCTCCTCCTCCCCCTCCCCCTCTTCCTCCTCCTCTTCCTCCTCCTCCTCCTCCTCTTCCCCCTCTTCCTCCTCCTCCTTCTCTTCCTCCTCCTCCCCCTCTTCCTCTTCCTCTTCCTCCTCCCCCTCTTCCTCCTCCTCCTCCTCTTCCTCTTCCTTCTCCTCCCCCTCCTCCTCCCCCTCCTCTTCCTTCTCCTCCCCCTCCTCCTCCCCCTCTTCCTCCTCCTCCTCCTCCTCCCCTCCCCCTCTTCCTCCTCCTTCTCCTCCTCCTCCTCCTCCCCCTCTTCCTCCCCCTCTTCCTCCTCCTCCTCCTCCTCTTCCTCCTCCTCCCCCTCCTCTTCCTTCTCCTCCTCCTCCTCCTCCCCCTCTTCCTCCTCCTCCTCCTCCCCCTCCCCCTCTTCCTCCTCTTCCTCTTCCTCTTCCTCACTGCTACCAGAAGGGCTTTATTTAATCTTGAGCAGAAACGAAACCCTCTGCAGATGGATCCGGGTTAACGATCCTTCCGGAAGCACATGTGCGGGATAACGTCCGTTCCCGTCCCAGCAGCAGGGCGCGGGCGAGGGAACGGTGGTGCCAGATTCCTCGTGCCGCTTCAGTCCACCTTTCTTTTTCCTTTTAATTAGTGACATAGAAGAAATAAAGGGCCGTCTTGGATGTGCGTTTTCCGAGGCTTTTCCTCCCATCAGGAGCAGTGGGAGCATGTGAGAGTCGGTCATTGTGTAAGTGATTGGGAATACTCTGCTCATGCTATGGTAAAATGGGGAATAAGAGAGGGGAATGAAAAGTGTTTTATTCAATTTCAGCCTGCCAGGCCTTGCTGAACTGTTGTGTCGGTTGCCTGGCAACTGTAACGCTCAGAGATCCAAGTGCAGAGAGTATTGAATCAGACTCCCACCATTTTTTCCGTCTTTTATGCCGCCCGTGTTCTTTCTTTCCTCCACTTATCCGTCTCTGGCTGTTTTTATAAGTGAATAGTTCTGCAAAAGGGGAGAAACGAGAAAAAGAAAAGATGGTTTTTAAAGGCCAGATTTCTCTGGTGGGGGTGGGGGGGGGGGGGGGGCGCAGCTGTGACAGGGGACCGGTACCTCGGCACAGGGAGGAGGCGCAGGAACGGAGGGAGATCAGGCTCTGCTGAGGGGAGACATCGGTCCCTTTGACCAGTGTGGCAGCAGCTTCAAACTCACGCCATTTTCCATGAGCTGAACAGCTGAGATGTGGTCCGACCCAAATTTGTTGGCTGCAGGAGGAGATTTAATAATCTCTCTTTGTTGGTCCCCTCTCATCCCTGGTTCAGACGCCGCCTCGTAGAGCTGTTCAGGTTTTCAGGCACACTGGAGGCATTCCAATAGATTCATCAATTGGCAGAGCAGTGTGTGTGTGTGTGTGTGTGTGTGTGTGTGTGTGTGTGTGTGTGTGTGTGTGGGTCCTCCCCTCGGGAAACATGCAAAAACACACTAGGCACCACTGCTCTATGTTGTTTATTTGGTCCTCCGACTCCCATTGTTTCAATAGCTTCCCCCCCCCCCCCCACCCCCCATAGTTCTGCAGGCCTGACCCAATCCCCAGCTGGGCCTCGCTGCTCTCCATTCCCAACACTCAGGCTCTTATCTCTGGTAGCATCTGCTGATCCAGCTGCTGTGAACTCACAATCCGCATATTCCCAAATTCTCCTCCCGGATATCTTCGCGCGGACGTCTCGCTCCCCCTCCCCCCCTACACACACGCGCGCTCTTGGCCCAGCAACAACCAGCGCGTCCTCACAAATAAACGAATAACCGAACAGCTGGAGATGTGGCGAGTGTGGCCGGACGGCGCCCGGCGAGCCCGCTGGCTCGGTCGGAGGCAGAGGCACATCTCTGTGCCGACAACGCTGCTAGCTGAGTTTTCGATACATCGCAGCTAGCCCGGATAAATAAGCAGAAGAGCCGACTAGCGGAGGAGCGGCGTCCACAGGGGCTCCACCTTCTCGTGGATCCTCGTTGGAAAACGGCGAGCTCCACTGTGCGAGGCGGATAATGTGACGAGCCTAATTAAAAGGGGCTCGTCTGCAAGGTCTCAATTAGCCAACGGGCTGTATCGGGACGTTCTCTTTCAGGGTTGAGCGATTTCCTCGCCGGTGATTGACATGCGAGATAACGGCGGCGGCGTATTGCGCCTCTCCTTCCCGACAGACGCCGGCGCTCTGTTCTCCTGCCGTTATCTAATCAGATCTTCTGTCTGTGTTCTTCTCTCCTCTCTGCTTTCTGGCTTCTGCCTCTGTCCGTCCCACCTCCCCTCTCTCCTGGGAACATCCCAGCGATGGCTACAAAAGGCAAAGCTCGAGGTGAGTTGACTGCGTCGCCTTCCGTCAGCACGGATCAACGCCAACACGCCGCTGCTCTTTTGTGGATTTTAGCGTTCCGTGGTTACGGGCGAAACCGCCTCTAGGATCAAACACAACAGGAAGCTCATCTTCGCTGGAGCGTTCACAGATCTTTCTATTTGTTCAGCTCGTAAACCTTGAGGATGCTCTGAGGTCGTCGGAATAATAATGTGTGTTTAACTCCGCCGCGCTGCCCTTTGGCATCGGCGGGCTCGGGAAAGGTGGCGGTAAATTACAGTCATCAAAATCCGCAGACGCCGGGAATGACGGAGCGGTTCGATTAGAGATCGGAGAGCAGCGGCGAGGCGAGGCGAGGCGCCGCGCGTACCCGAGGGGAGATGACCCCAATTCATTCAGTAAAAAAGAGCCTCGACAGCTTAATGCAGCTCTGGCCAAACGGGTGTGATGTCGTCTGTTCTCAGGTGGCGGTATCAAAGCCACGCCCGTGTTATGGGTTCGCTTCCCAGCCGCCTCTCCAGAGCTTCCCTGTCCACTTCTTATCGAACACGGACTAAATCGGCCCTCGTTTGGGACGTGCAAGTAAAAAGAGAAATAAATAGATCGATCCAGGAGAAAAAATGCTGCATGAATAGTCCCCCCCCCCCCCCCCCAAGGGTCCAGTATTACAAAAACTCCATCCCAGCTGTCTCTCTGACAACTGTAGTGCTCCGTGGTGACAAACAGGTCGATTTAACCCAAATGCAGCGCAGCAAATGATTTCTGCTGTTGCTGATGTTCACATCGCCGTCTCTACCCCCCCCACCACCACCCATCATCCTCAGCAGTAGCAACGGCCTTAACAACAACACCCCCGCCTCGCTCGGCGGGGTTTCCTTCTGCCTCCGTGCGTAATTTATTTTAACAACCTGCAGGATCATTGGGAGACGCGGCGTCTCCATCTTGTGCTCGCCGCTGCCCCCCTCCTCTCTTCATGAAAGGACACCCTCGACGGGGCCGGCGCCCTTTTGTTTCTCGCCGTGGCGGCGCGGCAACGTCCATCGCGTTGTTGATGGAGAAAGCGAGGACGTGTAGATTAGAGAGACGCGCGTGTCTCCCCCCTCGTCCCCGCTGCCTCTCGCGTCGCTATAATGAGGCTTTTGCTAAGAAAACATAACGAGGCCGATAAGATTCCCGCTGATCCGGGGGCAGATAAAAGCCCGGCTCACCTCAAAGCTGCGGCCCGCCGGCGAACATAAGAGCAAGAGATATGGAGGTGACTGAAGGGCTATGAAGTGCAGCCAATTACTGTATAATACGGCACCAGAGAGATTAATATTCCTGTCTCAGCACTTTCTTTTATTATTGGAGGAAGATTAAATCAGGTTAATACAGGGAAAATGTGACAACATAATGGCATCACTGTCAGGGGCGTAAATGAGCATGAAATAGGTACTTAGTAGAACACAACACAGACACTTCCCATACCTGCACGCGTGCCCGGTGGAAGCCAAGCGCGTTGCATCTGGCCCCTTCCACGCCCCCGACCCGTCTACCCAGGGTCCCCAGCATCGCCCAACCCTCAGCTGTGAGAGGAGATCAGTCTCCCGCCCCCCCGGGCCCTGGTTGTACGCTAGCGCAAGCGTGCCGCGCACCGCGGGAAGAAAGCTACTTTTAAAACCGTCACTTTCCGCTCACGCTCCCCCTCCTCCCGCCTCGGGGTGAAGAGCATTCCCCCATTTCCCCTTAAATGGAGATGATACATCAACACATCAGCTCACATTAGAAGAATCACAGAGTGGCGTGTTTGTTTGGGGAATTCGGAGGTTTTGGTGGCACAAGTAATTAGTCTGATTCCCCCACGGGACCGCCACCATCGTCTGGGATCATCGTGCCTTGGCAGCATGTGAAGGCATAAAAAATGAGCTGCTCCCTGTGATTAAAAGAGGAGTCGAAATCAAGAAGATGTTTGAATTTAAAGCACCGCCAAAGAGCCGGGCACGCCGCTCGTACGCTTCCGTGACATTAGCAGCCATCCGGGCGGGCACGCAGATGCCGCTAATGTCCCTCCTCAAGGGCTCGCCCTCATATTCAGAGTGGGAAGATGGATTCACCGCACCTCGCCAAAGATCTGCCCGTCCGTGTCCTTGCGACGGAGTCGGAAGCAGGTGACATTGAGCCCAAACGCCAGCGTCTGCGCTCCGGCCCCGGAGTTGTGTCCTTTTCTTCCTCTGAGCCGGCGCGTGGTCTCGTTTTCCCGTTCTCACTTTGGCCAGAGGCGTTTATAAAGGTGCCACGTCACCTTTAACAACGTGCGCTGTCCAGCGGGGGGGGGGCTGTTCTTCGCTGATCACTGATCTCTCGTGGCGAGGAGGCGCAAACGAGGGCCGAAGGGGGCGCCGCCGCCCTGCGAACCGATGCGAGGGAAACAAGTGAGGCGCCAGTAAATCCTACTGGCGTGATCTCCACTTCACACCCCAGATGCTGCTGGAAGCGTCTCACCTGGGGAACGAGCCAAAGAGACGTCCTTCTCGCCCAGGCGGCTCCTAATTCCTACTGTCGCCGCACGCCGCGCCTGAACAACACCACCGAGGAATAGGTGATAGTTTGTTGAGCCGACTCCAGGGCTTTGGTTGGACGCCGCCTCGGTGACGGCGGCGCCATCAGCTGCCCGCTCTAATTACAGCATGTAAATGACAACAGCGCCGGGATAGCCAGCCTCTCCGGTGGCGGCTAATTAATTTCATATCTCCAGATCAAGACCGCCTGTCCTGCGGTGGGTTTTCCACGCCGGCGCTGAACACCACGCACGGCCCCGCCCACAGCATGGATTACATTCAATTTACCCCCAACCGGAGCCTCGTCACTGTCACGGAGGAACGTCGGGATTGGAAACGGGCCACACGCATACATAGGCGTGAAGAAATTAGCATGCATTTCGCTGGGAAACACGGGCCAGAGCGGAAAACAGAGCATGATATTTCCATAATAATAAAGGGATTTGTAGGAGTATTTCCAGCTACTGAAGTCTGGTTTATTAAAGCTCGCAAATTCCATGAAAGCTTATTAGCAAGTCGAAGTGGCGGACGCGTTTGGAGGCTGTATTTTACGTCCTGTGTTTGTTTTTGAGTGGATATTGGAGAAACATCACATAGAGGGCGTAACATGACCCATGCTGCACATAAATATTCATCTATCCGTGTGGTGCAGGAAGCTAAAAGCTCTTAATGTTCATTTATTCATCCCCTCAGTACAGAATATTCTGTACTTGCATCAGACGGACATATGACGCCTTCCTCAGAAGGAGGCTGAAGGCGTTTGTGTGAAAACTGTCACAGTTGGAGGACGCGAGGGCAGGTAGCGAGGACGCTCTCATCTCATCCGCTCTCGCTTCCAAGCTTTCCCGTCCAAGAAGTTGCAAACAGCATTCCGTGTTCGGTCTCGCTGCCCAGAAACAGGTGGAGGGTTTCGCGTCTCCAACGTTCTGGCCGTGGTGGCCAGCGTCTCAGAGGACGCTGCTGGTGGACTTTTCTGTCTTCCGCTCCCTGAAGCCTCGGCGGGACAGGTTGCTTGATAAAGTCTCTGGGATGATCACACTCTCGACCTTGTGCGGGGGCGACAATCACGACACCTCCATGTCGCCTGACACGGAGAATCAGTCTGAGGGGCTGGTGTCCAGCTGTGGAGCCACCTGTGTGGCCTCACACACGCTAACGGCTCTGGTTCTGTCCCTGTAACATCTGAAGCTCACACAGGAGTGACGCTTCCATGTGGACGGTGTGTTTTTGTTCTGAGGAAAGTGCTGTAAAAGCTAGCTGCCGAGGCATCTACATGCTGAGATGTTACTAAACTATAGCTTTTTGGAGCTGTAACGAGGGACAGGGTGTGAGGGGAAGGTGCGGAATTACAACCGCGTCTTTGCATTTGCACAAAGATCAAATCACAATTTATTATCCAAACGGGGCGCCGCCTTTTGTTTTACCTTTAAATGCTGGAATCCTGCATTCTCGGCCATACGTTACAGCTCCGCGGCTCCAGTCGTGACGTAAAGGTCAGTAGCTCCGGGCTGTCCGTCCGTCTGTCCCTCTCCTTTTCTCTGCAACCTGAATGCCTAAGTAAGAAAGGTTAGTCCACTCAGCTCCTCTTGCTGGAAAGGTCAGGATGGAGAGGAGACAGTGAACACCCCAGGATAGCCTAATCACTATTATTTCAGGGCTAGTTTGCTGTTCACTGAGCTTTGGGAGGTAAATATCTCTTCTGAAGTTTATTTTTAGAGTTTGGTCTTTGGAGTTTGGTCTTTGGAGAAATGCTGGATGGGGCTTTTTGTGCCTGCAAGCTTGGCTTTCAGCTGTGATTATTAGTCAGAGAATAATGGCAGGGCTGGGGAGGGGGGTGGGAGGGGGAGGGGGCTGGGGAGGGGGCTTAGGAGCCGTCCCATGTAAATTAACATTCAGAGGCAGCTGCACACGGGCTTCAGTGTGAAAATTAAACACTGGTTTAGCATCTCCAGAGGAAACAATTGTTTATTGGGTAAATTCCGGGTGTAATTATAGCTAATGCATAGAATACCATTCAGGGCTGCATATATAACATATGATCCAGCTCCAGCTGAGCTAATTTCATTATCTCTCCACTGCCTAATGGGATGCAAATGGAAACGTTGTTGACCTAGCTTAGCCCTGGCATGTCAGTCAAAGTGGAGGGCAATTAAACTGACCCCAGCGAGGAAGAGGACAATGGAATGTGGGAAAGGAGGAAGGATCGGGGCAGATTTGAAAGGGCTGGAGCATCCGGAGACAGAAAGAATATGAAAATAAGAGACTAAGAAGGTGTAAATGCCACACTTCAGGCTTCAATTGGAGGAGGAAGCGTGACACGGCGAGCCAGGGAGGGAAATAACGTGAACTGGGGGGGAAAAAAGGAGAAGGTGGCTGAGCAGGGAGAGGAAGGGGAGGAACTAAATATAGACATGGAAATCAGCAAAGAACAGCTGCCCCCTTTTCCTCAGGAGATACATTAAAATCAGGTCCGGGTGGCCCGAGGGGAGGAGAGGGAATACCTCCTCCACCGGCCAATTAGACGTGCAGAGTGCTGCACTGTTCTAATAAAACCATCACCGTGGCTCCTCCGGCCCGCTCAGTCCCACCGGAGCGACCAGACTCTGACGTAGGGCTGGAGCAGAGGGATCCCCGGCTGCTGGATCCCCGGCTGCTGGATCCCTGTCCTGCAGGCAGCGGCGCCGGAGGAACGTCTTTATCTGACGTCTGTCAACGTGAGAGAAAATCCTGATGGATATCCGAATCACACAAAAGTCTGGACCAGAAGTTCTGGTTTGATGAAAAACAATCTGAGAACTTTAGCTTAACCAGCTTCAACGAGCCAGAGGACCATCTCCGAATCTTCCCGCCACCGCCCAGTTAGCCTCGCGGTGTGGCGCCTCGGCCACGTGCCCGATCGTAAACCGAGCGTCCGGTTTGGGGAAAGCCACCTTCTCCTTTGTACCTGCGCTCTCTGGACCTTCCCCTCAGCCTTGGGCTCCCTTCTCACGTCACAAAGGTCACGCTGGGCTAAATTTGACCTACCTGCCCCAGGAAGAGGGCAAAATCGGTGATGTAAAGAGAGCCGGGGCGAGAAGGGCCAATTGTTGGCAGATCATAGCTCATGCAAAGCTGCCATGAATAAAACATGCTCCTCCTCTCCGGCGCCTCAGATCCATTTTTCTTCCAATTCTCTCCCCTTCCCTCTCTATCTCTCACACGCATGATTAACCTCAGGGGCCCTAATCAAGGCTGGAAATGACCCGCGCTCCTTGACTGGACTCGGCTTCTCCTCTCCTCCTTCAGCTCGTCCTCTTTGCTCCCTCCGTGCCGCACCGGCGGTGACGGCTGAGCCCTCGCGTGCGGAAAAGTGCTATTCAAGGCTTTATTTGTCTACAGTGGTGAAGAGACGGCAGGAGAAGGCGGGACGAGGGCTGTCCGACCCGCTCCACGTGAACGGGAAATGAGCACGCCTCTAATCAAGTCTTTAAAAAGTGCTATTTTATTTAGTTGCCCTCTTTTGCTTTCCATCTGGTTTTTTTCCCACCCGAATCCTCTGATCCCTTCCTGGGGGTGATGGTGTGTGAGACGGGGGTGTTAGCGGAGAATAAATAATCTGTCTTTCCTCAGCCTTTATTTGCAGTCTTTAAAACCTCTCTCCGGGGGGATGGGGACAGGGATAGATTTGCAGTTATTATTATTTACTTGCTTACAGCCCCCCTCTCTCTCACACACACACACACACACACACACACACACACACACACACACACACACGCACACACACACACAGATGATCATGAGCTGTCCATGGTGCTGAACACCAACTCCTGACTTGTGCTAACTGCTGGGCTTTTCTCATTAGTGTAGATTACACACACACACACACACACACACACTTCTCACACATCACTCTGTTAATTGGTCTTTTCTCTGCAGCCAGGTAGTGCAGGACCCCCCCCCTGCAGGGGTCCAATCTAACAAAGACGTGATTGGCCGACGTGCTTCATCATTTGCTTTTTAATTAATATTAAAAGTGTTTTTGGGGTTTTCGTTTTGTTTTGTTTTTCAAGCGCAATTGTAATTCGCAATGAACATAATTTATTCATTTTATATGAGGATTTTTAGCTTATCACGCGGCTTAATTAACACCGCAAACTGCAAATGAGGCCATTAAAACTCTCCCTCGCTATCTGCCTCTATCACTCTTGTTGTGCATCCTCATCACCGGCCCCTCTGTCTCTGCCTCTCTCTCTTCAGGCGCCAGTGGTCAGTACCCGCTGGTCCAGAACCTCACAGTGACGGAGGGGGGGACGGCGAACCTGACCTGCCGTGTGGAGTACAATGACAACACCTCCCTCCAGTGGTCAAACCCGGCACAGCAGACGCTCTTTTTCGGGGACAAGAAAGGTGAGAGTGGCTGACGGGCAGCAGAAGGACGGTGGGTGTGAAACGCATCAGGTTTTCTGCCTGGAACCTCACAGTTCCTGCTGGTGCCTCCTCAGTTGGTTTATTGTGTTGTTGTCGATATCACAGGAGAGGAGAGTTCAATTTGACTTTATCAATATAGCGTCTGCTGAAATCAGGGGAGGCAGGAAAAACTAGGTGTTAACAGGAAGAAACCTTGAGCAGGACCAGACTTGTACCCTCCACTTGCTGGCTTTCAGGGTAAAGGAGGAGGGCGGTGGGGGGGACAGGAATAAGAGAACAGTGGTTAACTGTTAATTAACTGGTGGAATCAGTGCACAGGAAGCTCACACCAACAGCTCAAGTAAAGCGACGCCAACCGAACCAGGCTACCCAGCCCCTGTGGCTGACACATTGACACCTGTCCCAGTTCTCCATCCAGGTGGTTGCTGTAGCCGCCGCTCTCTTTCGTATAAACCGGAATTTCCGTTCCATCCAGCAGCACCGGCGACCACGTTGACCTTTGAGGCGGAAAATTAGCTGCGATTGTGACCCGGGTGGGCTAAAAAAAGGGCGGTTCGGGCCACACCAGAGGCCTCGGGAGGCGTCCCTCCACTTGTTGCTCGCAACCCCTCGTTATCTGTACGCGTGATTACTGCTACACACACACACACACACACACACACACACCGCGGAAAAAACACTGACAACGTCGCGATGCTTTAATGGCTAATAACCACGAAGCGCTTGTTGGTGACCTTTCCCCCCCTCTCCAGTAAAGCCCCCGTGAAGAGGATTCATTGCTGTGTTGCTGCTTCATGCCTGTGAAACGGTCGCATCTCTGCTGCATTAGTGCAGCCTAATAGAGTATGAAGCGCGCGCTCTTGTAAGTGTCTGGATTAAGCACGTGTGGGATTTACACAGTCTTCTTCCATTATCCTTCTGCCCACCGGGCTGAATTGTGCATCTGTGTGCGTGTGTGTGTGTGTGTGTGTGTGTGTGTGTGTGTGTGTGTGTGTGTGTGTGCGCATTTCCACGTCCATCATTTTCATGCTTTTCTGGAACGAGGGGTAATAAGCGCCGCACAGAACGCGCAGTCCGACCGCGGGTCTCTGTGGGCTGTTCCCCCCCCGCACCAGGAGCCCCGCGGGACTCTGTGGGCTGTCCCCCCCCCCGCACCAGGAGCCCCGCGGGTCTCTGTGGCTCGGGGCGCTGTTGTGACCGCATTTCCAGTCACGCTCCGAGATTGGAAATGGAAGATGCCCTTATTATCAGCGCGGCGCAGGGATGCACCCGATGCTGCGGAATTGCGTTGCCGTTCCGGGCGTTGTGTGCGCGCACATGCTCGGGGGGGGGGGGGGGCAAAGTGCCCCTGGCAGCAGGAGAAAGGAAAGCTGGCGCAAATGCGTCTGATTTCAGGCGCATTCCGATTATTTTTCCTTGACGCCTGTTGGGAAGCAGAAGGAAAACACACGGCCCTACCTGCTGGGGGTGGAAGAATGAAAATGATTAGCACCCGAGAATCCAAATGTATTTTTGAGCTTTAATTTGTAGCATCGCGAGCTAATTGAAAGCGTAATAGAGTCTAATTGAAATTCTTCCACTGTATCGCTGAGAGTTGTTTAATTATGCATATGTGCAGAACTGATTCTGTAATGTCCTCTAATTCAACAGATGGCCGTCTGTGCCGGCAACATGTGCCCGCGCGTGCACGCGCGTCTCAGAAAAGTGTCAGGGGAGTCGGTCGCGGCGCGTTACCGTCAACGCATCAGAGACAAACGCGGGAGCAGCGCCGAGCTGCCCCCCCCCGCCCCCTCTTTTTGCCCCCTCACCCCTCTTTTTGCCTTCTCACCCCTCTTTTTGCCCCCCCGCCCCCTCTTTTTGCCCCCCCACCCCCTCTTTTTGCCCCCACCCCTCTTTTTGCCCCCCCACCCCCTCTTTTTGCCCCCTCACCCCTCTTTTTGCCCCCCCACCCCTCCAAGGCCCCTCAGATGTTTGCCTTCCCAATGAAGCCGTCGTCCTGAAAGGAGCCAATTCCGTCCTTTCCGTCCGTGCCCACCGAGGGAGTCGGGCTGCCAGAGGAAGATGAGCGCTGTGCATGAGGGAGTCCCTCTTTTATAAGATTCAAAGGGGGCTAATATCATTCTACAAATTGCTCTTTTGGTTTCACATAATTCAGAACTCGATAATAGCTTTATTTCTTGGATTGAGCCTTTTTCCATTGAGGCATAATTACAACGTGTTGCTCCTTTTCCCATCCTGGGAAGATCCTACCTTTGTGTAATTACTTTCCCGGCGAAATTTGCAGGCCCATTAAATGGACCCCTCGCGTGGCTCCGACGAAGGGTCGACATTTAACTCATTTATTCCAGTCTGTGATTCACTGAACCTGTGTCAGTCAGACTTTCACCCTGGGATCCTTCCCGACTCATCTGTCCACCTCTGCTCCGCGTCCGGGGGATCTTGTTCCGACCAATATGCTGCAACACCTCTGATGATTGTTTGAAAGGGGGTTTGACGCACATTCCTTGGAATTCTTCTTCTTTAAAAGTCCCAGTTTAAGATGAGCTGATGGGCAACAGCCCACATGTGGGTCCCCCCCCCCCCAACCTGGCACTAGTCGGATTGAAATATCTTTTCCAGAAATTTGAGGTGCGGTGGAAACGTAAATCCGCATATTACCAGACTTTTTTTTTAAATAAATAAATTCCTGGTAAGAGCAGTTCCTACCAGTGGCCACTAGTGGCCGTGTTCCTGCACAGTTTAAGATCAGAGCCGCGCATTTGGGCCGTGCGTGTTGTTGGTGTGCTCTGCCATCTGCCCCCGGATGGAAGCTGTTTAAACATTAAGATTAGGTTCATGGGTGAACAACTTGAGGCCGATTGCCCATTTTTAGCCCCCCAAGCTGCGGAATATGCGCCTATTCTGGTTGTCAGATGTCAGATATTCGGCTGTCTGAATCAATTTGCTCGCTGTTTACGGTGGTGTGCGTGCACGCGCGCACGCGCACACGTACTGTATGTGTGTTTGAAATGTGGAGCCTCGCACCTCCCCAGTATGAAACCATGAAAGCTTTGATGCATTCAGGGTATCTGTGCCTGAGCAATTTAGGAGATAGGCTTTTAAAAGTTTCTCCAAAGTAAATAACAAAATAGGGAATGCCTGACAGAGTTTTTATTTAACAGATAGCAGAACTTCCCCGCAAAACTTTATTGAAGTAGGGAAGTTAAACTTTAGAGACAGCTGTCTTTTCTATTTCCTGGAAGCGTGCCTGTGTGAAACATCCTTTCATAGCGGGTGTGAAGATTTGGTGCCGCGTTCGCTCTGATAGAGAGACAGAGAGAGACAGCGAGAGAGAGAGAAAACCTGAGCGTAAATCTCCAAAGATCCCTAACAAGTCCCCCCCCCACCTCAAGACAAGGACCATAAAACATGAGTGGAGGAAAAAGATGAGAAATCAGGCGGAGTGTAGGCCTGCGAGATGAAGGAGCGGAATTAAGGCGGCATTTTAGGAGAGCTTTCAGCTCACCGCCTCACAAGGAGACTTCCATTTGACCTTGGCTCCTCCACTTCTGCTTCCTCTGCTGCCTCCATCTTCAAGTGTGTTGTCAGTCTGTGTGGAGGCGCAGACAGGTCTAACAATTAGAGGCAGATATTCTTAAAAAAAAAACAACAGAAAAGTGTCGCCCGTGGATCAGAAGACGTCGGTGTCAGACAAATGTCAGCTTTGTTTCCTCTGCTGCGAGACTTTAAAGCCGGCGCAGGAAAGAGAGAGACTGCGCGTCAAATGTTGCAATAAATCGTGTTATTACTGCCATTAGGGGAGCTGCTTATCTCCTGCGAGGTGTGGGGGAGACCTCAGGCAAGTGGGAATAATTAGCTCAAGCTTGGTGTCAACTTTGGGGTTTTCTTTTCCTTTTTGAGGTGGAAAGTTTTGGGAGGGGGAAGAACGAGGGAAGAGTAGGAGGGAACGAGGCACGTGCGTCCTAATTCCTAATGGGAAAAGGGAGGAAACGCTACAGCCCTGCAAAATATCAGAGTATCCGGAGTGGCCTCGCTCTGGCCTCCTTGTTTAATGAAGTCCTCGTCGGAGGCGTCGCTCTGAACCAGCCTGGCGGGTAGAAACCGATGAAAGGAAGTGATTCCTGTCGCGGGAGAAACCTCCCACAGCCAATTACCATCGGGAAGGCGTTAAAAACGGGGCTGGGCCGACCTCGGCGTAG
>NC_042299.1:14935975-15013475 GCF_901000725.2 Takifugu rubripes | reverse complement strand
AATAAGCCGCAAATCCACGCAGCGCTCGCCAGAGCAGAGACACACACACACACACACACACACACACACACACACACACACACACACAGGCGTGGAGATTAAAGCTCCGCAGCCTCTGGCCGCCCAAGAGGAACCCAACTGTGGAGATGAACATTTGATCTGTTCTGGCCGTCAGAAGACGGATCTAACCAGCCCCGATTAATCATCCGCCCGCTGGCGGCGTCCTCCGACATCGGCAGGCGGGAACGCTCCGTCTTTCCCCACGATCCGAGCTGATGTTGGGCCCGTTTATGCCGGAGACGGACGAGGCCAGAGTGGGAGTGGGAGTCACGGGGGTGAAGAGCGCACGCTCCCTGGGTGCACCGTGATGCCATGATTCCCTTTCTTCCCTTCGGCTCCAGCACCTGCGAGCGTTTACGCAGCATTCCGACACTTTTTAAAATCCACATCCGCGTTCATTAGACCGGACGCTCCTTCCTGAGATGACTGTGGTGCGTTTTCCGCTTTCACGTCTCACCACGGTGGAGGCGGAGCTGCTGGAACTCGCCAACATCTAGAAATGGTTTCCAATTGGGTGAACTGGAGACGGCCCAGTGGCCGGAGACACGGCTCTAGTGGGCCGGAACCCTCTGATGAGGATGAGCGACGCCTCCTCTGGTCCTCCTGGAGGAGAATGTCCAGTCAGACCCAATAATGATGCCCCTGGTGTGTGTGTGTGTGTGTGTGTGTGTGTCTCAGGAGTGCCAGAGAAGCCTCAGATCAATGGCCTGTTGAATCCGGCCCTGGAGGGGGACCACATCACCCTGACCTGCATCACTCAGGGCAGCAAACCCGCCGCCGACCTGCGCTGGTTCAGGAACGAGAAGGAGATTAAAGGTGCGTAACCTCCGTTCCTGGGTTTCATCACCCGGGCTGGATCAGATGATGGAGATGATCCAGTTCTGGCGGTCTGTCGCGTTTCATCTCCAGAACCGTTTCAATTTGGGGTGGAACGTGTTTCTCTTGCCCCCCCCATGTGAAATGAACGGTGACCTTTCCACCCTGGTCCGCTGAACCAGCGTTTAAACGGGGTCTCTCCTTCAGAAATGAGGCAGCTCGCACGTGAAACGAGCGTTTTAAGGACAGAATCCAACAAACCGGGCGACAGAACACGACCAAGGCGGCTGCGATCTTTCGCAGTTCTGATTAAAAGCGAATAAGGAAATGCCAATCACCCTTTCTAATTTAAACGACTCCAAGTGTAAACAGACGAATGTGATTGATTTTGCTTTTTGCAACAATGAAGCCTCGGAACGATTTCTTTTTTCAATCTGGCGCTACGACAGATCAATGAGCCTCGGTTGTGAGAATGACACGCCGCCAAGTGCTGCACATCCTAAATGCCCAATTAAATGCAGACAAATTTAAACGAAAATCACATTTGGCATGCAAAACACACAGTTCTCTGCACAGACTTCATTTCTCTGCTTATAGAAAAGCTTAATAAACCACAAAAAAATATAATTTTTGCAAAAGCACGCATGATCTTTGCTCGTTAAGTTTGCATAGTAATGCTTCTCTCTGCCGCTCTGATTTTTCTTCACTCCTCTGGTTTCGGCTTTTGCAAGGTCTCTTCTTTCATCTGGTGCACATGTAAAAGTGTTCTACACGCACAAAAGTTGGCATTGCTTTACATTTAATGGCTCCAGGAATTAACTGTTCCTAACGAGCCCAGCAAAGGCTGCGAGGAACGGTGCTGAAGCAGCACCGAAGGTGAACGAGGCGTTGAGCAACGATGAAGCTGGTGTTTCCAGGATGCAGGTGAAGGCAGCGGCCACCTCGAGATGACCTTAATGGTCAAACAACCTTTCGGCTTGTTTGCGTGGAATCGATCCAAAATACGAGCAGTTCCACGCAGGGCTTGATCAGAATGACCTCGCCAAAAAAAGGAAAAAAAATCAATAGAATGAATGCTCGTAAGGACTTAGGAGCTTTTCTTGCTGACACTTGTCACCAGGCCACCAACCACAAGCTGACCATAACTAGCTTGTTAGCTGCGCTAACGCTATCTGAAGGGCTGATAACACGTAATAACCAACAACTAAAGTTGGCTAAAACGCGTTTTGATCTTGTTTCAGCTTTGAGGTAAGTCCTAAGATGATGAAACCCCAAATACAGTTTCAGCAGCGTGATCTTGTTAAGGATCCCTGCCAGAGGCCCAAACGGTCCAGCGGCACATCTGGCAGATTCATGTGGATGATCTCTGACCTGTGGGTGATCTCTGACCTGTGGGTGATCTCTGACCTGTGGATGATCTCTGACCTGTGGGTGATCTCTGACCTGTGGGTGATCTCTGACCTGTGGATGATCTCCGACCTGTGGGTGATCTCTGACCTGTGGGTGATCTCTGACCTGTGGATGATCTCTGACCTTTGAGTTCTAAATGAAGCTGCGTGACTGTAATTTAACCGTGAGGAGCCTCCCTGCACGTGGGCTCGCTGACGCTGACAAAACTGACATTTTCACCCAATTTAGCGAATTTAAACCCCCATCCCGGTGGCTGTGAAGCATTCTGCATCTTTTAGCCAACAAATAAAGCAGCAAAATTGTAATTTTTCCTCCTTTTGTGTTTGTGAGCAGCTTCTTCTGCTCCAGGATCTATTTAACATATGTTAAACTCGTGTTACTCAAATTTAGGCTTGGGCTTGTTGATAGTGGAGAGTTTGGCTTAAAGGCTCTTGGAAAGAGTCTTGCGTCTCTCGCCGGTCCATTACCGACAGAATCCCCCTCTGAGGCAATTGGAAACATAACAAGGGTGTTATTTTCATCTACTGCCGAATATTAACCAGCACTCTGAGAGTTCGTCTGTGTTTTCATGTGAATGCAGCCTTCAGAAGAAGGTTTGGGTGTCAGGGTCAGGCGCTAGGATTCTCTTTTTAATTCAGGTCTTTTTTTAGCGTGGCGGGCTCCTTCATTCGGAACCGACGTTGCTTTCAGCTAATCTCGAAACCAGTGAAAATAGATAGGATTTATTCCACAACGGACCAAAATAACCCGTGTGGCCCCGTCGTTTCCCCGCGTTGGCTGCACAGCCGTCTGATTTCGTGTCAGATTAGGGGGAACCGTCCCGGATTTGCTTCTGCGCTCTTGCAGACGATCGATCGGAGCTCCTGTTTACAACTGAATTCGCCGAAAAGCCGCCTCATTGTCTGCCGTCACATCCTTCCCCATCCCAGACGGCTCAGCTCGCTATCTGGCGCTCGGGTTTCCAGGGTGCCGATGAGCAGGCAGATAAGGCCGAATCAATGCCGCCTTTCTGCAATTCAAAGCAGACTTTGGGGCATTTTTCCATTTCACCCCAGTTTTCCGATACGGCTGCGCTATTGTCCTCCTGTTTTCTTCAGACTTCCTGGCTAAACATCGGATGTTTGTGCACGGTTTGGTCGGGACGGTGTCGGCGTTCGTCCTCCCGACGGGGGCTGAGCTGCCTTCCATATGAAAATCCATGTGACTGCGGGTGGCCACACTGGGAATAAAGTGTAACATATTGGGGTGGGATCTGGGGGCGCGGAGATTTGATTATATGCAGAGTTAGTGGAGCAGACCGCATGCAGATGGAGGACACCCTCTCCTCGGTGAGCGCCGGGGTGGAGGTGGGGCTGGGTGCGAGGCAGATGGAGCAGGCAGCCCACGTGTAAGGACATAAGCCTCTGTGTGTGGAGCGGAATCCAATATTCCTATTTCTCAATCTCTTTGTCCCCCAGATCCCCTTAGTCCCCACCCAGTAATGATATATTTCTATCTCAGTTACACACCGTAACCCGGGGAGACCTGTGCCAATATCGCCGCGTGTAGCGCTTGTTTACACACCGCTGAACCAGAGGGAGCCGCGCCGAGTCCAGGCTCGGCTGAGATGAAATGAATATTTATTCCAAATAAAGGTGGGGATGTTCGCTCTGGCGCCTGCATTATCATACTTTCTGACCTAAACTGCAGAGGTTATTGCTTCATCGCCTTAACTCTATTCCGAGGGGGCTTAAAGAGGGGGGGGGGGCACGCACGACAATTTGATTAAAATTTGCTCGGTCGCGCCCTCGGTCCTGTTGTCAAACTTGTCAAGGACGTGGACGTGTTAGCGCAGACGCGACGCGCTGCTCCGTGTCCCCTCGTTCTCTGGGTGCGAACCCGACTCTGAACCTCCGCTAGAAAGCGATGCTGGAGTTTCCCACTTTTACGGCTACTTGTTGTGGACGGCCCAGCAGCCGAGAGGCGACCTTTGACCTCATCTGGAAGCCGCCGACGTTGAAGCATCGGGAGCTGAAGACACTTCTAGCCTGAATAAAATTCGCTCTGAGTCATTTCAGCAGTGTGAGACAGCTTATGGAGTCTGTGTCGGGATCAGAGCGGCACCGTCCAGCTCCCCGGGGCTGAGTGGATCAATGACTATTAAAGATGTAATTTCAAGATGGCTACTGCGGCATGAATAAAAGATGCTGCCGTCAAAAAAAGCACATTCAACCTCTTGATCCCGCGCACGAAAGCAGCTCTCAAGCTCGCACGTCGCGCACGAGCCTGAAGTGAGATCGGTGGAAGTGTGTTCGATGGTGCCGGAGTTAATATCCACGCATCCATCTTTTCATGCCGTTGATCGCGTTCTCAGATTTCACTCGCAGCTAAAACAGAAGGCAAAGGAAAGGCGCTCCGCTACTACCTTTAATCCGATTAAGGATACAAGCCGCGGAACAAAAGAAAGGGAGGTCAGACGTCCCCGCACGCCGTTGGCGGTGCGGAGCAGCATGGAGGAGGTGGACACCTGTCCAGCTGTAAATGCCGGAGCCTTAAGCCTTGTCACACGTCTTCCTTTCAGAGCTGCAGAAAAGCTGTCATGACAAACTCGGCGTGAGCGGCGAGCGCTCAAGGACGCCATGACAATACGTGTCCGCCAGGCCCCGATAGGAACTTTCCCAGCGTTTTATACCCTCTGTGTCTGGAGCTGGGGGGGTGGGGATTGAGGGGCTGCCAACTGCTCCCCGAACACTGCCGAGTCACCTGATTCAGAGCGGCAGCTCCTGGCGTTCCTGACGCTCGCTATTCAGGACCGTGAACACAACACGAGCAGATAAAGAGATCATCTGGACAACGGAGCATCATCACCAGACCTGTCACACACCTTCTGGATGGGGGGACCAGTCAAAAAGACACAAACGAGCTGGAGCGGTCAAGCCGAGTCCCAGAACAGTCGCCTCAGCTTGTTTATCCGAGTTCAGCAAACAGCGGCACATCTCCGTGCTGCCATGGCGGCGCCGATCATTGGTACGTTCCTCCTGTTTAAACAAATTATTTGGAAGGTGAAGTGCGGCTGTGATGAGGCAGCCCCCCTCCGGCCGCCAGCATAAATCAGCAGCGTTGCTCCTGTTCACGAGGCCGACCTTGGCGGTCTACCGCCGCCTCGCTCGCTCTTGATTTCCATCTTCCCCCCCTCCCCTTTTGCTCCTGCTGGCATAAAACAGGCCAGAATCTCAGAAACCCACCATCACTCTTGTTTCCAATCCCCTGACCCCCCCCCCCCCCCCCCCTCCCCAACCACCAGGCAAGTGCTCACGCCAACGATGCAGAGCGCCGAGCACCCATCCACAAAATAAGCAGGCTAGCCCATCGCGGTCGCAGCTAATGCAGGATTTTGGTAAGAAAAGGTGCGGATGCTTTCATGCTCCTTTCATTTCCTTCCCTGAAAGCAATAATGTCTGTGTGCAATATTTCAACAGGCAGGCTTACAGTTGTGGAATTTAAATTCCACCAATTTACCACAAATCATTTGGGAAACGAGCGCTGCCCCATTGGATTCCACTTTTTTCCCACTTGTTTTTCCAGTTTAGCTTCCAATCAAACGTAAATCAGCCGTCCTCCGTGTTCCAAAAGCAAATTGTGATGATGAAAGCCTATTTAATTATAGCTGTTTAGTCTTGATTAAACTAAGGGAAGGCCGCGCCAGAGAGCCAGGAGACGTCCGAACACTCTGGGGACGGTGCTACGATGCAGATTTTCTTTGGTGGGGGGTGGGGGGGGGCTGTGCCGGTCCAGATGAAAATCCCAGTCAGAGAACTCAAATTGGATTTCTGGGCCTGCTTATATATGTGAAAGTGTGTCTGTCACGCTGCAAAATGGATCAAATAAGGCCCCCAAAAGTGTCTTTATTTCCTTCGTGTAAATATAAATGAAAGGTTGATACGAGCAGCGGAATCGCCGCTCGCTCCTCCGGGCTGATATAGAGTCGATATGCTTGATCTGAAGACCGATAATAGGTGATCGCCCTGAACATGCAGCATTTCCTCCTGCTTTGGCACCAAAGTGGGTGAATTTGTCAGAGAATTTGCTTATTGGAATCAGCATTGGGCTCGTTCACAAATGTATCCCAACCCCAAAAAATCGGCCCGCTCGGCGAAACCTCCGATGGCGGCTGTGAGGAGCTATTTTGAGGCCAATTCCGCCCATTCGCACCCTGTCACAGACACACACACTACATAGGCCGATACGCTGAAACACTGTTATTAGAACTATTAAGCCAACAAGTTCCTGAAAACAGAACAACGACGCTCCGTCATAAATCCGGGTGCTTAAATACGGAGCAGCCGGTCACGCGTTGTCCTCGACGGCACCCTAACCCAGCGAAACGGCCCGCCCGGATCGTTAATCTATTACTGCGTCTAAAATAAAACGATGCAATGATGGAATGCCGGGGGGAGGAAACCGGAGGGGTTTTATTTACTTTCCAGAGTCGTTCGATTGATCTCTGGTTTTTATGTGCTGCCATTTGCCGAAGGGAAGGTGAAATATCTGCTCTTGTTGCATCTTCGTCGCATCGATTCTTCAGTATTTGATGGAAGTGTCAGGAAAGTGGTGCACAAATATGAACTGGGGGTGGGGGGGGGGTTATGATAAACAGGAAGTAGGTGCAACCTCAAAGGCGCCATGATGAATATAATGTCCTCTCTTTCCACCTCTATTCATTTTCTCTGTCCTTTTGTCAGTATTTTGTGGGGGGGGAGACAAAAACATGTTGTTTTTTTTCCTCCACGCTTCTGTTGTGTGAGTGAATGTTGCTAACACCGCAGACCTGTCAGTCATTCATCTCTGGGGGGGCGAGTTGGGTTCACTCCTGCAGTCGGGGGAAGTGACTGAGCAGAATAGGTGATTGGCACAATGGAGGGGGAGAGGAGACGGCGGGGCGGAATCCGTTGAAACGGGAGCAGATGAGCGCAGAGGAGGGAAGGATAGGGAGCGTCAACAGTCCCTCCAGGAGACACAAACAAAGGCAGCGCTTCCGAGAGGCGGCCGCTTCCCTGAATGTCCTGTGATGATGGGAAAAAAGGGACATGATTTCTCAAAGCAGCGTGACACCTGAAGGGAGAGATAAGCCTGGGCAGTTTAAAAAAAAACCTGTAAAATAGTGTTTGGTTGTTTTTTTAATCTGTCTCTTTATGGGAAATCAGTCCGCGTAGGAGTGTGGATGGACGTGTTTGGTAGGAATGGAAATACCGATGCCCCCCCCCCTTCTGTGAGTGAGCAGAAGCTCTAAAATACCTGCTTCAATACTGGAAATACGCAAACACAGCCGCGAGGTCGACGCTAATCAGAGCTGTTGTCTGCAACAGTCATTTGCATTTGCCGCCCACGAGAGGCTTCCGGAGTCGAGCAGAACAGTTTGCGACGGGTGGAGGCTGGCGGTTCAGGGAAGGAGTTGACAGATGTTGCCAGATGTTGTCTGTTACCTCAGCACAGCCGCAGCTCCTGAATTATTTAGGTGTGAGTTTTGTAGGCGTCTTTGTGGGTGAAGCTAAGAAGACTTTCTTTAACCAGGTTCTCTTACGACATAACAGCAGCCTTCAGAAACTCTTGTTCTTCTTCTTCTGCTTCTTCTTTGGTGGTAGGCCACTGCTCAGTTACCTCCTGGAGAATGACGTTCCGATATTGTCGTTCCGATATTGACCCTTTGCGACTGTGATGCTAACTGAACTTCCTCTGTAGCTGGGGGATTCTGCTCGGGGGGTTATTTTACGCTGCCTTTGGTCTGGATGCTCCTTTTTTGCCGACCGTCCTCTGTAACAAGATGCTCTTCAAAAAGCGTGAAAAGCAGCTGGACGGCGTGAAAAGTTTGCAAAAGCGCGTTGGCTCTTGGCCGCCGTCATCTGTCTTCACCTTCAGTGGGCTGAGCGCCGCCGGAGCGCCTCGGCCATTCCTGTGGGTTGGGCGGGGGTGCCGACGCGTGTGTGCTGTTTAGATGGGATTATGATGCAGGTGTTGTGGCGAACGGCCCCGAGCACACACACACACACACACACACACACACACACACACACATGCAGAGCTGTGTGTTCAGACAATGTGCGACAAGGCCGACAGAAGCTGCTGCCAAACACCTGATTGGTTCTGGCACTGATTTTGTCGCGCCGCCAGGCAGCAAATGGACATCACGGAGGATATGAAAAGGCAGAGGTGAAGTGCCTGAAACAGTCCGTTTCCAAGGAGGGTGCGAGGAACCGACATTTCTTTTGGCACATTGGCGGCTTTGTTTGGGTTTCAGAGCACGCACGAGTCTCCAAAAACACCCCCAAAGATGCTGCGGTTGAACCTGAGCGTCGTTGGTTTTTTGGAGCACAGCTGACTCCCGCAGCATCACACACTCTCTCTCTCACACACACACACACAGACACCCCGAGATTAATGATCTGTCCCTGTGACGAGGTGCTTCTCTCTTCAAAGGTGCCAAAGAGGTGAATGCAAGTGGGAAGACGTTCACGGTGCAGAGCTCCCTGCAGCTGCACGTGGACAGAAATGATGATGGAGTGGCCTACACCTGCAAAGTGGACCATGTGGCACTCACGGCGAAGCCACAGCAGGCCACCGAAGTACTGGAGGTCCACTGTGAGTCCAAACACACACACACACACACACGAGCTCAAATGTTGACGTGAGGGTGTAATAAAGATGCATGACTGGTGCAGCTTCACTGCAGCCCAACTGGATGCCACCTAAGACCAGATGTAAATGTGCTCCAGTCACCACATAACAAACTGAAAATGATGTCACAGCTAGCACAGGGAAAGGTTTTTGGAGTGTTTAAATGTGACGCCTTCACTGCTCGCTCTTTTATACTCACGTCTCTCCGCCCCAGATGCTCCCCAGGTAGAGATCATCCACTCCCTTGCGGTCCCTCAGGAGGGCCAGTTCTTGAAGCTGGAGTGCGTCTCCAAAGGGAACCCTTTGTAAGTCCCTCACATTCCAGATCAGCCGGCGTCAGCCTTTTATATCGCGCTGCCGACAGCTACACGCAGCAAACCTTGTTTCACTTGTCGTGTCCCGGCAGGCCCGATCCTGTCATATGGACAAAGGACGGAGGGGAACTTCCTGACCTGGACCGGATGATTGTGGAGGGGAGGGAGCTCACCTTTACTTCACTCAACAAGACGGACAATGGCACCTACCGCTGCGAAGCCAGCAACCTCCTCGGAACCAACAGCGCTGAATATGTCCTCTTCGTCTACGGTGAGTTGAGGGAAAGGCCACCGCCGGGGCGCCCGCCTCCCCGAGACAAATCTGGAAACCTTTGCTGCCGCTGACAAAGATCCTCAGGGAGTAACAGCAAGAAGAGACTCGGAGTCTCAACAACGGCACCAGAATTCCCGATTATAATATCCGATCTGCATAGCGTAATAGTGCTGAGGATGATTAATGGGCCTATCTCTCACAGGGGGAATAAGAGCCTCGGGTGACATATAAATACCACCAACATCTTCCCTTAAATAAACCTGCCTCCAAGATCACACACACATGCACGGCAGGGGGTAAACGCGTGAGAGGCAGAATTTAGGGCGGCGTTGTCAAGGAATATCACCAGAAGAGATAAGTAATTCTGAGTAACGCCAGGGGAGGTCAGGAATCAGGGCTGCGAGGAAAACAGATAGCTTAGCCCCTTTTTCTCCGCCGCCATTTGTCTTTTGGCAGGAAGTTCTTAGGCTTAAAAAAGGAGCGGAGCGGTGACAAATCTCCCTTCCTCCGTGTGAGGAACTTAGCGTGGGGCTTTCGCTCGAAACGCCGGCAGATTTCAGCCGCACGTTTAATACTGTTGATTTATTCACCGTTCTGGTTCAACGTTGACTTCATTTGGCACCAGAACTTCAGAGAGGTGAGTGATTATGTTGCCAGAAGGTTCACCGGCGTCCTTGCTCGAAGACGCAGATGTGTGAGTGCTTTTAGGTCGTCGTGGTCGAGGCCGGCGCACCTGTGAAGAGCGCCAGGGTCGTTACTGTAAAGCTTTTAAACGCAGAGCGGAATAATGGAGAGAGCAAACAACAAGACGCGCTGCCGAATGAATAACGATGAAGAACGGTGCGCTAATGCTGCGGCGTGACTTCCTGCTCCTCCCGCTTGCCCCTGATGTAGTTAATCAATCAATTAAATATAATTGTTTCATGACACGTTTCCTCGGGCATGACCGACAGTTGCATCGCTTTGTTTTCTGTCCCATTTGTCCCGCTCGTCACGGCGCCCCCGCGGACGCGACGTTAGCTTCAAATGCCGCCTGAATGCAAACTCCAAAAACAAGCAGAGCGTTTCTTGACAGTGATTTTATTTAATTTACAAATTCTGCTCAATGCGATGGCGGCGGGAAGGTCAGACGGTCCAATCCACGTTCATTAGGTGTTCTTTTGAAATGGCACTCCGTCCGCTCTGATCCTTCATTATTGATTAGCACACCTTTTAGCCTTTCAAAATTGCCACCGTAATTCACAGAAAATACCTTTAAATGCTTGGCTCTTCCCCCTCTCCCCTCGTATCTCCTCCACCATTTGGTGATTGGCGATGAGGCTGAAATGTCAAAGAGACGTGCAAGATAATCGCCCTGGAAGAAGCACCGCGGGCAATTAAAAAGCTCTCCCTCGCAACACAAAAACAGCGGAGCCAAGGTTGCGGCCCAGCGGCGCTCCCGTTTCACTCCCATTTCCATCTTCATACACCCAGAGGTTCCAGAGAAAGATCCGTCAGCTGGAGCAGATCTAAGCCCCGTTCCCAGGCTGCAGCCAGGGAAGGGAACGGGGCGGAATAGTTCCGCCGATGACATTTGAAGATGTCAATCTTTGGCAACTTTTGCCCTGATTTTGCCGACAGGCTCCTATAACCCCCCCCCCCCCCCCCCACGCGGTGTATGCTAAACAATTATATCTGTGTCCATGCTTTTAACATTGCAGAATGACTCACGCCTGCATTGACCCAGAGAGAACCATTAAAATCCCGTTATATTAGAGGCTTTTACCATGGCAGCCGCCCACTTTTGAGCAGATCGAGTCCGTTTAAAACAGGTCAGCCAGGCTGTCATTTATGCAATCTGTGTCATGCACCAGCGATAATGCGTTCTCCAAAAGTGGTTTCCAATGTTCTCTTTATGCTTTGAATCTTGTTTTAATTCCTCACCACCGTGTGCCGGTTTGCCGTAGAACTGTTTGTGTTTTTTTCCTCCATTTAAGCTGCCTACCTTCATGTCTGTTGGTGTTTTTGAGTTGTTTCTTGTGTCCGTGTGTCCATCTGTGCCCACCAGACACTCCCACCACCTTGCCTCCATCCACCACTCCCCCCCTCCATCCCAACCCTGCAGATCACACCGTTCTTTTAGGCACCCGCGCCTCCGACCCCGCGCTCACTGGCGACAGAGGTACAGTACCGCCCCACACGTCTCCACAGGCCCTTCTGCATGATCCTTTACGTTTCCCTCTGCGCTTCTCCTGCAGTTCAGCTCTCAGAATGTTTCCTTTTGCCCTGCAAACGTTCATTTCATGTTCCTCCATCTGCGGAGTCAAGGGTCCAAGATTCTCTGAGTCGTATTCAAAAGGGGTTTTTGCCGTCCAAACCTTCCATCTACTGCCCCCGTGGCATTTCTCAGTACTTCTGTGCCCGGAACCTCAAAGAAGCAAATGTCACGTCCAGCTGAAAATGTCTGGCCGCAGGAGACATCTCATCACCGCTCCAAATCCTGCGTTCGCTCTTAGATAATTCTGACTCCAAAAGCTCCTTTTCAAAGAGAACTTTGGTGTCTGGTGTCCTCAGAAAACTGTGGCTGTAATCCTTCAGCGCTTTAGAGGCAATGAAATGTGAGTAAGATGCATCTGTAATGAAGCTGCGCAGGGAAAGCGTCTGTTCTTCTGGAGATTGACCACGGGAACAGGAGTCCCGTTCCTCCGTGTCAGGTAGATGTTTATGAGCTGTTGAGGACGAGCAGCGTCCGGCCTCATTCAGAGGAGGTTTGCAGGCTCACGCCAGGAGGGAATCCTGCCCTGACAAATCTTGTGTAGGGGCTCTAAAACCGGGATCATTGAAAGCAAGGCTCTGGAACTGAAGAGCAACACTGTTTCCTGCTGCAACTTAACCTAATTGCTTTGATAAATTGTCGGCACATGCGGCTAGTGCTGCGCAGTGTGAATTACACACACCAGGACCTTCTTAGAGAGATGGCGATAGCTTCACTTCTGCTGTGTCTGGGCTGGGAGAGGTCCACGCCTCCATATTCTGCCTTTAATCTGTGTTTCTAAAACTATCTTACGACTGGTTAAAGGTCCAAAAGGCAAACGCTCTGATGCCCGCGGCGTGAATGGCTGCACCATTATGCTGATGTGGTCTTTTATATGCTGCGGCAGAGCGGGCTGTCAATCAAAGTCCCTGAGTGACAAGTCAATCTAAAATAAATAATGTGTTGTGACAGTGTATGCAGAGGGGCTCCCGCACTCATCCATCATCGCCAGCTTGGTTTTCCAAAGTTGTTGGAAGTATTTTGACCCCTTTTTAATAAATAATCTTGACTGCAGTTCTGGAATGAATGGAATTCAACGACGGACCCCAAAATTCACCAGTTTACTCGGCTCCTCCTGTTCTTCGTTGCTCTCCGTTTTCATTTGCCCGGCCTCGTTCCCCCGGAATCATTCCTTTCTCTAAACGACCGTCTTCACGGTTCTTCAGGGGTCTCGACTCCACCTCTCCTCCGTCAAAGTTTCATTTTTCCCTCCCCGGCTCCGTCTCTCCCTCTCTCTCTCTTCAGAGCCTGTTTTAGAAAAAGAAAGAGGACAGTGGATCTTCCACATTAGCGCGTCCTCACTGCTGCTCTGATGTGTGTTTGTGCAGCGCCGAGTCTTTGTGTATCTTCAGGGAATCTAAGTATCAGCCTCCCTCTCAGTGTCCCCGCTCTCAGGATACTCCGCTATCTGTTTCCATGTGTCTATTTGATTTATTACCAGGTCTTTTCACAGACTCTGGATGAAAGCCGCGCGAGCCGCGTGACGTTTTGTCTTTTTAATAAAGTTGTCTTCCCGTGTAGATGAAACGCAGGATGTAGGCTCGCCTGTAAGCAGAACAGCTGCATTATACACACGGCGAGCTCTTTCCCTGCTGCAGCCTTCATCTGTTCCGCTGTCTCCCCAACGCTCCCCTCCTCTCACCTCCACGCTACGCTATTAGCATAAACAGCAGCTGCCGCCAGGCTGAAGTGTCGCCTGACGGTGCGAGAGGACAGAGACTTGTATGGCTTTCACATGAAGGGGGATTAAGAAACGGAATATGGGCGCAGGTTTTTGGAGGTTCGGTCCGTCGGTTTAGAAGAATATTAGGCCCCAACGACCTGCTGGAAGTGATTCGTGTTCTTCAGTTGTTCCCTGACTTCTGAGTTCAGACAGAAACCTTTTCAAAAGGAAAGGATTGATATTCTGAGACGAGTTGAGGCTGCCCTCTCGAGCAAAGCCCGGGGGTAAAATGGCTGATAAAGTTCTAGATTTTGGAGGAATTTGCACACTCTTAAAACAAAACTCAACAGATTATACTAATAAAGCCCTCGTGTTTGGGATAAAATGCTGATTCCTTGTTGAATTCCAGAATGTTTCCTTATATAAAAATTAGTCCCAACTTTCCCTTTTGTCCTGCGGTCGGTATTTAAAACTTTTTCCTTGTTTTCTATCATTTCGTTTGCAAGTTGTGACACTTTTTTACAGCGCGCTCCCGCCCTAATAGCTTTTTGCGCAGCAAATTGCTTTTGTGTGGCTAATTTGCCCACGTGGTGACAGCGAATCAATACAAGCGCATGGCGCTGAAATGATGCATTAAGTCAACCTTTGCAGGAAGATTTTTGAGCAAGACTCAGTGGTCCTAATGGCAAACGGAGATTTTAAAGGACCCCTGCCTTTAATTGTAATATTGACCTTTGGAGCGAAGGTGATCTAAGCTACGGGATATTTTTTACACCCTTAATTCTGGACCACTGCTGCCTGATCCACTGTATTAATGAAGTCCTGGCAGATATGGCCAACACACACTCTGTATTTTTAATAGCCTCGTCAGCCGTAATAGCTGTAATAAGTCTTCCCTTAAGTATCCGGGCTCTATGCGATGCCATCAGACCACCCTCTCCCACCATCGCACGCACGTTCTCCGCCCCAAATGTTTCAAATTAGCTTCGACCTTGGGATGCCAAGAGCTTGAACCCGTGCATCAATTTTTCTTCTGCTTTTAAAATATTTACCACTCACTTCTCATAATCAGCTTTTGTGCCACCGACCTCGGCCCCCGTTCCCTGATATTACTCCCGGATAAAAGGGGCCCTCAGCTGGGAGAAGCCTATTATTCATGGCTTGTCACCGCTAACACAGAAAATGGAAAACTACTAAAATATGCCCCTCAACCTCCAAGGTTTATAAATGTTCTTAGTCTTTAGTCTGGTATTTGATCCCCGAGGAGCTGGTGGGAGTAAATGAATGCATCAAGAATTCTTAAAGCCTTAATCAAAATGTCTACAGAATCCTGGACGATATCGCAGAATTCCGCTGTAATTGTTGGCGTGAGGCGGCACGAGCGGCACCTGCACGGCTCCGAGGCAGAGCCGAAGGGATCGGACCCCAATTCTTGAAGTGGAGAGCGGTGATTATTACGTGTGAATTCATAAGGCTGCGGATTGGTCAGGGTTGAAAAGTCAGGATTAGGCCGAGCGTTCCCTCCTCTCCGGCGCGGCCTGAAGCCGAACATGAGTGGCAGCGCCGTTCCCGACAATCTATCCGAGTGATTTTCCTGAACTGCAGCCAGGGAGGTTAAATTAGCCGGACGAATGTCGCCACGGGTGGAAATTGTTGAGGGGGAGGGGCTAAAGACAGAGAGAAGCCGCGTGAATCGCGTGTTAGCGTAGCGCTGTGTTAGCTCTCCGTGTGACTCCTCCCAACACGAGCCCGTGCTCGATCAAAGAAGCAGAAAAAGCAAATGTCATGGGGTCAGATCCCCCTTTCTAAAGGTGCGCTTTGAAAAGGGGAACCATAATTTGATGAAAGAGTTTCTGTATGAAATAAATGAGCTGGAGGTGATCTGCCGTGGCTGTTTTATCATTGTTGAGACTCAAAGGTCAGGTTCTTCACCCCGGGTAGCGTTTTATGTCTTTAACCCCACGCTAACCTATTGGAGCCTCTTCAGACTGAGAACAAACCTTTTTTGTAACGACTCAATAAGGGAGGGAACTATTTTTATCCCCGGCAGAGTTGGGAGCCTCCTTTATTTCATTGCTATTGATCTTATTCAAAATGGAGGGCACAGGTTAGACCGCATGATGAAAAGGGCTTTTTTCCCTCCTTTTTTAATTGCAGGTGTCCGTGTCCAGTTGAACCTTTCCTGTGTTCCATCCTGGAAAGGTTGGAACCAGCTTGCGGCATCCCTGGGGGGGTGGGCTGGGGGTCGAGGCCTTCAATATTGAACAGGCCAACCTTCCCTCCATTTTGCCTTGTGCTCCTCGCCGAGAGTCGCAGGAGAATTTAAAGCGTAACACGCGAGGCTGTCGCACTTATTACCGGCCAACTGTTATTGATGATCTGTCTCTTCCCAACGCTTCTGGGAAGAAATATGGCAACAATTTGGAATAAAATGTAGAACAAGAGGAGAGAAGAGTCCTGAGGCCGGTGTGTAGAATTACACATGATGTTCATTAGACCTCAGTCCCGCACGTGCACGCCCTCACACGTGCCAGCTGTCAGCTATTCCTAGATTTCCTACCTTTCATTCCAGTCCTGATTCAGTTCTCCAAGATGGTTCCAGCTTGACCCCCCCCCCCCAGTTATCGGCAGGTCCACTCCGCCTCTACCGTCCTTTTATCGCTGGTTCCGTCATTTCGCCAGACTCATGAATTCATATGATTAATCATCACTCTTTGGTTATAACCTGGTGTTGTTACCCCACTGACCACAATTTGTCTTCACTCCGGGGAGACGGCGAGAGCTTGTTGAATATTCAATATCCACGTGCACATGTGGGCCTTATTGAATGATTAGCAGAAGTAATTTGTTTTCGGAATCTAATTAATCCATTTTGACCCAGCAACCAATAGTTAGCACACACACACACACACACACACACACACACACACGCACGCGCGCACACACACACACACACACACACACACACACACACACACACACACACACTGGCTCTTGGGAATATCTTCATTTCGGGGTTTGTTTTTTCGACTCTCACACGCTTGGGTGAATTTATTTAAGAGTACACAGACGTGTCTTTCAGCTCCTTTCCTGCATGTACTTGTGAATTTCCAGCCTCTGCCAGAAAGTCGGACATAATTGACTCATCAAACACGTGAGGTCTGCAGGCACTTTCCTCTCTCTTTCTTTTTTCTCTGTCTTTGACTTTTTCCGCAGCGGAAGTAACACAAAGGTTCACATTTAGTGACGTAGCAGCAATCAGCCAATAGGCTCGTTAGGTTTTAAACATCAATAAAGGTTTAATAAGAAAGTGGACTGCAGAAGCCCCCCCACCCCCCCCCCCCACCCCTCTAAGGATTGTAGGGTTCCTCTTGAATCTGTTCCAGCACAGAATAATATTAATGAAATCCGCACAATTATGTGCTCACACACACACACACACACACACACACACACACACGTGATGCAACGTGACCCACGCGGCCGACTTAAGGACAAAGAACTCAATTAGCTGCATCTTAATTGGACTAATTTCTCTGGGAGTTTTGTGCTGGAGTGACTTGTGTTCAGCTGGAGGAGCTGCAGGTCACCACAGGTGTGTCCGGCCCCGTCGAGCTGCTTCATTTGGGACCCACTTCAGTTCCTGCGTGCTTGGCGGGTTCTTTTCTGGCTGAGAGCTTTAACAGCTCCTTCGTGCACAATTTCCATTTCAATTCAGACCCAATTAGAGGAAAGCACCAGTAGTCTTTGCAATTTGTAATATGTTACGTTTGACTCTCCTCCCATGAAGTGGAATTATGAGATAATCACTTGAATATATGTGGTGTGTCATGTGACAGCGTGGCATGTCCGTCTGCTCCTGGGAGGAATCAGCAGGACGTTCATAATCAGACGCTTTTGGTCCGTCAGCGAGTAACAGAAGCTCCGCACAATTTAATAGATTTAACAAGTCCAGCTCACAAGAAGCCTCTTTAAAATCAGCAGTTTGAGCTGCCGCTGTCTCTTATTCAATGGCCCTGTAAAATAAAGGGGGGGGGGGCTTGGTGTGCCCTTAATAAAAGGTATTTTTTGGTCCATAAAAAATACAACCTCCTCTCCAGGACCCTCTGCTCCCTGCTGCTGGTCCTTCACTCTTCTCGTTCCAGCTGAAGATTCTGCCTTTTCCCGTCCATCAAGCCTGTCTCCGGCTCCTCTCCCTGGCTGTCTCTCCTGCTGCGTTTTTCTCCTTCCCTGAGTCGGAGAAGACAAGAACAGAACGCATGACGGCGCATCAGAAAACACCAGTTTAAGGATTCTATATTGCCTGTCAGAGACGGGAGGTGCCATAAGAGTCCCGCTGTTTGTTCCTCGTTCAGCTGCTGTGATGCAGGCTGTTTACGGGGAAGCTGCTCGATGGAGGTCACCTTCATTTGACTCCCAGCCTGACCTGGTTCGGACTTTACTGGTGTTCCCAGGTTCTATAAGGTGCATGTCGGTGCGGCCGCAGGGCGGCGAGCGAGTGTCTTGGTTCCAAACGCCCACCTCCCTGCAGATAGAGGCGAGGAACGCCACGTCCATCTAAACGCCTCGACTTCTCGACCTGTTGGGCTGCGCTGGGGGAACATTCGTCTGCTCTCCGCTCCACTGGCCAAGCAGAACCGGTCAGAACTGGGTGTGTGCTTGCTTGTGTGTGTATGTCCACTAAAAGGCGGCGGGCTGTGACAGCCCGGTCGCTCAGGCCTCGGAGAATTGCGGCGGGAGAGCGAGCCAGCTGTTCAATTTGGCCACTGGATGGACGCAGGTAGAAAGGTAGAGCGGGCCTCAGTATTCGATGTGTGTGTTAAATCAGCTTTCTGTCTGTCAGCCAGCTCTGACACCCCCATATTTCACCTATCATCAGCCCACATGCACGTAACGTGACAGGAGCGTATACGGCGTGCCCCGGCGCTGGGCGCGCCATAATGAGATGAGTGCTAATTTCTCAGGTGTCACGGGCTGATATGAATAATACAGGCCGCTTTATTACCCATCTCTCCCCCATCGCCATCACTGTCAGCCCTGTTTTATTATTATTCATCCCGAGCCGACGCCGCCGGTGTCGTATCCACTCCTCCAATAGCCCGTAAAGCCGGGCCTGGAGGAGAAAAAAGTCAAGTTGTTGGAGTCAAGAGAGAGCTTCGGTGGCTCTGTTCGGGATTCCTTGAGCCTCATCTTTGCCATATAATCACCTGCTACTCCAACAGATGGGGGGGGGGGGGGGGGGGGGGGTATCGCAGCTCTCTGATACCAATCTATTTTTCCAGCCACAATCTGTCCTCAGCGGGAAGCGTTAAAAAAAGATTGATATTCCCTTTTTAATTTTCCATGTGATGATTTATTTACCGCCGCTCAGCGTTGGGGGGGTGGGGGGGGGTCTCCTGCAGCATGAGCGGGGTGGGGTGGTGGGGGGGTAATCCTGAATTATTGACTCCATTTTTCGGAGGCCCTTCTCGATTTGCGTTTCCCTCCTTTTGCAGGGCGCCCGTCTCTAACTGCTCTCTGTGTCAGCGTGGTATCCGCCTGCCTCTCTCGTCATTATCCCCCGACAGCTCCGCTCCGGCTGCGCGGTGGGGACAGAGGAGGGAATGACGGCGGCTCATTACAGCACCAACGACCCACAAATAGTCTTTCCTACTTGCGCTGTTTTGTCTCGCCTGCCTTCTGCTGCTGCTCTGCCTTCGATCCAACGATCCAACGATCCGTCGCTGAGACCGCACCCTCACCGCCCCCCTCTCTCTCCCTCTCTGTCTCTCCTCAGATCCGAACGCTGTGGGGCAGCACGGCACCGACCACGCCTTGATCGGAGGGGTGGTGGCTGTAGTGGTCTTTGTCACTTTGTGTCTAATCATCGTCCTGGGGAGATACCTGGCCAGGCATAAAGGTAAATCCACAGCGGAGCCCGACGGAGTCCCACAGGGCTGATGAAAGCAGTGGAGCATGTCGGGCTTTTCCCACAAGACGCGCACGTTCTTTCCCCGGGTCCCCAAGTTGGACCGTACGCCTACAGCTTCCAATAAAAATGAAAAATGTGGGGCGTCGTCATCATCATATTTCACAAATGGTGTGACAGAATTAGTGCATGTTCGAGACTGGCTGGGGTCATTTTTGTGAAGAAACGCGGCGCTTCTGTGGCAGCTTCCTGGTTCCAGGACATGATTGTGCTCTAACGAGCTGTTGCTACTCTCACGCAAGTCACAAGATACACATCTAGTTTATGAAGAAGTTGCCTGGCAACGCTAACAACACTGCACAAACACAAACTACTCCTCCGCTAACTAGGCCATCATCCCTTCACCGCTAGTGAGCCGACGCCACAGTAGCATTAAGAGCTGTTTAAGATCACATCTGGCACAAATGGGGTTTATCCTGGTGATGCCCAACACGTGACCTCCCATTCAACGCCGTGTGACCTTCCGACCCCCCGTACAACGCAATCTCAGCTTCAAACGTCCTCCGTCTGTTCAGGCACGGTCGCGCCCGCGTTCCGATTGCTTTAACGATGCTACCGCTAGCTTCCCTGCTGCCTTCCGAGTTGCTTTTCAATGTTCACTCCCTCACAACAACTTGTTTTCTGGCTGCGCGAATGGACTCAATCCCAAATCAAGAGCCGTTTGCACACACACACACACACACACACCGCTTTAGGTGTGAAAGTGCTTTTAGCCTCTTTTTTCAGGCGCTACTCGGTTTGATTCATTGTTTGTGTAGTAAAAATGACATTACAATTAGGTTCTGCGTTCGATTCCAGCTCCAGCCGTTCTCTCTGCCTGTGTGTGGTTTCCTTGGATACGCCTGTTTCCAGCCTTAGTCCAAACATGGACACAACGCTGATTGGGTGATGGATCGATCCAGGCTGTGTTTCAGCCTCTAACCCAGTGACTGCAGGGATTCGCCCCCTGACCTTGATTAGGAGTAATTGGCGGTTAACGGGAAACGGCTGGATGGACGGTTAAAAATAAGGTTAAGCATCAAAATTCACAGCTGGGCTCCGTTCACATTTGAGCGGACAGCTGTGTGGACAAATCTTGATAGATGGTCGCGCCACCGCTCAGACTCCAGCCACAAACGATCTTATCAGAGCAAGATGGCAGCGGGCGTCTCCTGGGCCTCCGCCGCTTTGCCGCTGTACAACAGGACACGGCGTTGACGCATCATCCATCTTTATTTCCATCAATGGTCTGAAGGCCCAGACGTCGATACACGAAGAGTTCAGCGCGACACGAAACAGCCGTAATGGACAGAGTGAAAAGTTTTCAGCGTTTCTGATAAAAATAAAAAAAAAAGACATCAGACTGTTTGTAGCTGAGAGTGTTGCCAGTAAGAACAGTGGCGTCAATAAAGAATCCAAGGTTAAACACACACACACACACACACTCTGCTGTATTTCCATATCCTTGCTCGTCATCTTTCTGTACATGAATATGGAGCATCGTGCGCTCTCGGCCTCGGGCTGTGAACGCCACGCCGGGCAGCTCGCCGCTTGTTTTCACTCATATTGCTTTGTTGTCTCCCCACTTCCTCAGGAACGTACTTGACAAACGAGGCCAAAGGAGCGGACGACGCGCCCGACGCCGACACGGCCATCATCAACGCTGAGGGCAACCACGCGCACACAGAAGAGAAGAAAGAATACTTCATTTAGACTGCAGAGGGAGCTGTGCCGCTCTCTCCCCCTCCTCTCCAGTCTCTCTATCTCCGACGCCCCTCTTCCCCTCTTTTTCCCCCTTCTTCCTCCGAACCACCCCCTCCGTCCTGCCGGCGAGGAACCTGCAGGCGGTCCACAGAGAGGTTCCCCAAGTGTCTCCCCATTATTGCCACTTTCATCATCTGCATCTCGTCCTTCTCTTTTGTTGGCGGCCGGCGTTCATGGGCTCCGTGCAGGCGCCGCAGGAGCTCTCCTCTCTCATTGGTGTTCACGCGGCACGTAGACGCCCGGAGGTCTGCATATCTGCTTCTTACATACCCCCGCCTCCCAAAGGCATACTGTACCCCCCCCCCCACCAACACATATCATATCTCCTATCAACACGGTGCCTAAAAATACAGCCGCCATTGAACTTCTGTCAATGCCTTCATGTGTTATCTGTCGGCCGCGCTGTAAAACGCTTCGTAGGCGGCCCGAGTGAGGTCATTTTTTATGCGTTGCTTCGGGTTTTGTTTTTTTTTTTTTTACATATTTTTTTTCATTGAAATGAAAATCTTTGCGCCTTATACACGCCGATCACGCTGAAAACGGTACTTTTAGATGAATCACCTCCCCTCTCCCGACCTCTCTTCCCTCTAAATGAACTTGTATTTAAACAGTCGACCCATTGTAAGATAAGCAGAAGGTTTTGTGTAACGCCGTAGTAAGGTATGTCCGATAAACGGATCGTATGGTTTTCATTCATTAGGGTAGGGGTAATTAAGGGTAGTGTTGTTTAGAGCAGACAATGCACAGAGATTCCGTCGCTGCGTACTTTTGTGTGTATATTCCCGTGCCGCCCAGGCTGCAGTTCAGCCAACCAGCCACCAGGGTCCTCCTGAAAGCTCGCGACTCCCCCAAAAAAAGGGGTTTTCGGGACGGTGTACAGAAAGAGGCGACCTCTTGTCCCTTTAGGCTGCGCAAACTGTGTGGAAACGAGTTTAGCTTCTCACTTTGCATTACTTTGTACACGTTTATGTCACACGGCAATATTAGGAGGACATGTTTGAGTGTTAGGACTCACAGGAAGAGCTGCAGCGTCGTATAGAGAAGGTTTGACATCAATCACGATTCATCATCAGCCACAACGAGAATCGAGTGAAACGCGTGTTTTCTGTCGAGATTTCTGTTCCTAATGATTTCGTTGGGGTGTTTGCATCCCCCCCTCCCCCATCTTGTTATTTCCATGAACTAAACTTTTAGTTTAGGTGGAGATTTGGTGAGAAAAAAAAAAGAAATAGTTTGCGAGTGAAGGGGCCTCCTTTCCGATCTGAAGAAAAGAGAAGCACAAAAATGCCTGAATAAATAACGACGTTTCTTTGCCAACAACCGATCGCCGGGGGAATGTTTTTCTATCGAAAACGAGAGCGCTGACGAGGCGGTCCGCCCGAATTCTGGACAGAAAAATATACAGTTCATCTAAGCTAAATCAAAGTTTATAGGGAAAAAAAGGGGTTTGTTTTTTTCTGAGCTCCCTGCTGTATATTGTGTCTGCTAAAACGTGGTTGTGAAATTTGATGTTAAATTCTGGATTCCCGTATTCCTCCGATTTTGTATATTGGCCAATTTATCTGTTTCCATTTTTTTTCAGTTTTTAAATTACATTCTCCTTAGAAAAGTGTCTAAAACAATGTATTCTGCTTTGGTACAAGGCATGTATATAATGTGTGAAAACTAAACTTTAATACAGATTAGCATGTTTTGGTTTGGTTATTTTTCCTGTTTAATTTATATGAGCTGAAGTAATTTAGAGGGGATCCACAGCAGAAGTATATTTGTCACTTTAATTTAGACAGCAGAGGCTTCTTCTTGTGTTGGTGGCGTTCTCTTACAGGTGCGACAGACCTGACTTGGTGTTGTAGAAAATATGATTAAGAATTTACACAACTTGTGCGACACATCGTGAACAATCATTTTAGTGTTACGGCGGCTTTTTCCACAGAAACTGTCTTTGGCGAAACATTTAATGTGCGATTTGTAATATAGGTGTAGCTTAAGTATTTTCTAAACAAACCAGAAATTTGCAAAAATAGCTCATTTTTTCAGTCTTTCCTCATAAATCAAGTTCCTTTCCCATTCGAAAAGAATAAAACTCACTGTTCGGACCTCCCAGCATCACCTTTAATTCGTCTGAATTCACGTTAGCCACTCCGCTAACTTTTGACGAGTCACTCGCTTACATGGCGTTGGGAGTAGCTGATAGCTTCACTGCTAAATCTGCACTTTCACATACGTCTGGGTCGGACTAAAATCACCTGCGCCATCAATTCTCCCCCTTCTAGGCTGTGATGGGTGACATTAAAGTATAGCAGAGCACCAGGAAACGAGTGAAGGAACCAAAACAAAGCCATGGTGGTGAGTAGTTGGACAAGAGCCCTAAATTATAGTCTAGACCAGGAGGCACAGTTTACGGTGTCAGAATTGAACATTTAGACAGAGCAAGGGCCTCGTAAGGAGGGGGGACGCGCGTCGCTTCCCTACCGTAGCGGACTTGAACACACACAACGCAACACTGAATCTGGTGCATTTGTGCTGGGAGCCGAAGCTCCACTTCTGTGTGCACGTGAGCGCACTGACCTTTGCAACCAAAGATGATTACCCAGCCCAAAGTGCTTACAGCAGGTCGGTACTGGTTGGCAAATACCACCCCTCTTATATTTTACAAATTGCACTTATAATAACGCAATAGTGGTAATTCGGCAGCAGCCATAAAAACCTCTGATACGGTTTCTTCTTCATATCCCTCCGTTTCTCCGAGCGATCAATAACACTGTGGCCTCTGGCCAGAAAATAGCAGCAAGCCGATATGCTAAGAGGCAGCAAATTATTACCAAGGGCAATAAAATAGTTGGCCCATCTGTCCCCAATTTGATGGCCAATTTACAGCATTATGTAAATAAGGTCAGCAAGTATAACGCAAACACTGCTGGAGTGACTTACAAGCTGAGGACCAGTCATAGACGCTTAGGTCGCTCATTGTGCATTAAGTAGTTTTTAAAAGAATGCTGAAGCCTCACAGTCGTGTTCGTTCGTGCACATCAACGCGCCACTATTTGCGGGTTTAAGCCACATTGAGCCTCACCTTCAGTAGGTCCAGAAGGGAAGCGTCCCAGGCCGACTCTGGTCCTCTGGAACTTTATTATGTGTCACATGTGTGTATATCACGATGATGTAGGTCTAGATCTTTTTTAATGTGTTTTCTTTTTTATTTTCTTTTATATCTGATAGTGTCTTCGATCAACATCGGGCTCAGTCACATTTTATCGTTTGCTTCATGCACATGCTTTTATTTTGGAAATCCGTGTTTCCCTGTTTCTGTTCCGTCTGAAAGTCCTTCAAACGGCTGGTTTTGTATTAAAACAACACTCATGGAAAAGTGGTGTCTGCAGTGGTGAATTCATGTGTGACGCAGGTGCCATTTACTTCATTCTGATTTCTGCCTCGTTAGATGGAGATTTCTCGGCAAAGTGCTAAAATGTTTCTTTTTTTAAAGGGGGGGGGGGCACCTTGTAAAGATGTTCTGACACAAAAGAAACAAGCTGATTTATTAGCAAATGACAGCTTGGCCAAACGTGGCCATTTTGCCAGGCTAGCAGCCTCGCTCATGCTTTTTATGCTTTGGTAGAGTCCACCTGGGGGGGGGGGGGGGGTGGGGGGGTGGAAGGGGGGGTTACTGCCACAGACTCTCTTCATGTTTTTGTTGCTGTCGGTTGGATCTAAGCTTTAAAACGCCCCTGATTTCAGCTGACGTTCAACGTCCAGCTGTCACGGAACCAAGAGGCAGAGTCAAAGTATTTGTACTCGCGGCGTCGCCCTCCTGCCCACCCCCGTTTCATGAGCTCCGACCTTCCTGCACACCAGAAGTTGTTTGTTTGTTTGTTGTTTGTTTGTTTGTTGAGCTGACTGAAACGGCTTCGTGAGTGCCGTTAAAACGTTGCAAAGGTTTGTTTTTTTGTGCCTCTCGGGTTGATTCCTGTCCAGTCCAGCTGAGCGTCACCTTTATTTGAATCCAGCCTGTTCTCCCCCCCGCTCCCACGTGCACACGCGTGATCCCTGCCAGCAATTCCTCTGCGTTACCATGAAACTGGAGGCTGAAACGTCTTCTGAGCCACCTCCGCTTCTAATCCTCTGCTTTAATAGTCGACATGGCGATGACACGGACCTGCTCCCGTCCTCACTGGTCTCCTCCCCGACGTCTCCGCTGACCTCTGCAGCCTGTAGCCCGGCGCCGCTTGAGCCCGTCGGCCCGTTCTCCATCTCTTCGCAGCGACGGCGCCCCACAGGGTCGTTTCCTGCTGTGGGTTATTTTCCTTTTCTTCTGCATCTCAGGAATAAAGCTCATTGGGAGGTTCTCTTTTGATTGAGTCCTCGGAGGTCGGACTAAACTGCCTCGTCGGTCCTTCAGTAGCCGTTCGCTTGCTGTCTCTCACGCGTTTCGTGGCTTTTTATTTTCTTGATATCACGAACCTGAAAGGTGGATATTTGCTGCGAATACGTTCCACTGTTGGTAGAAACTGCTTTTACTGATGGAGTCATTGTGTGGCAGCGTGAGAGATCCTGCTGCTTCTGTCCTGATCTGAACGTTTTCCCCCGCAGAAACGCGCCTCAGTTGCTTCCAGAGCATCGACAGTGAGGCTCAGACACCTCTGCTCCTGATCTCCTCCACCAATTAAAGGGACTCACAACAAAACGTTGTGAGGAGGCTTGATTAGCCTTATGGCACCATAATGGAGGTGTTTTTCTCCCTGTCTGTAGGATTTTCCTATATTTGATTTAGTTCTTTCTCATGTATGAAATTTTAAAAAAAAAAGTTGAATAAATAGTTGGCAAAAGATTTTTTTTTCTTATTGAAAGTGCGCTCCTCTCTGGAAGCTCCGGTGTTCCTCAGCGCAAAGAGATGAGCACTGATCGCGCATTAACATTCCTCGGTGTTGGAACTGTCTTAATTTGTTCCCGCAAGGAGTCGAGTAAACACACAAACACAGACACATGTTCATGAATTTTTATTAACAGGAATAATTCATGTTGCCTTGTAGCGCTCCTATCTGCTGGCAGTGGCGACAACATGATGCTGCTCAATTTGCCGTGCGGGCTCGTGTTCGCCCGCGTCGGAGCTGCAGCGTTGCTGTCAAAATGAGTCCAAATTGTCCTGAAAGAGGCTGAGACGAGCGATACGTCTGTCGTTTTCTGCCATTTGCAAAAACACCAGGTTCTCTGCTGCACGCCGTTAAAACTGGGATTACGCGGCAATTTGTGGTTGGGAAAATGGCTGCCGGACAAATGTAGGACGGTGTTTCTGTTGGGCTCGAAGCAAAATGGAGAGAAAGAACCTTAAATCAAACAGATAAAAGCCTTTGAATGTATAATTCCTATATAAAAGCTTCCAACGAGGTCCATGTCACATAGGTTTGCTTCCATCCTGGACCTTCTTCTGTCGCCTAGACAGCAGAAGAGGAGCCAAGACGAAGAGGCAGAAACACACAACAGGGTGTTTTTCATATATCAACAACTTTAAAATGAGCTAAACGCAGAACTATATTAGGACTGCGAGACAACCAGCCTTTCTATATGGGTCTGGAACCATTTAGCTGATTTATATTCTGGCTTTGAAACCTCACCATGTCATCGTATTTTCATCGACCGGCTCAAATCTTCCAGTGAGACAGAGATGAAAGGGAAAGCGAGCGGCGCTTGAGCCTGATGGACAGCAGGAAGTGGTGTCCACCTGCACCGCTGGGGCAGACGATGATGGCGGAGGGCAGAATTAAGTAATGCAATAAGACGTCACGTTGGGCTGAAGCGCGCCGCAGCAATCAGCCCAGCAGTCGGGGATAAACGCTACCTGCAGAGCTGCTCCTCAGCGGCCGCCGTGTGATTCTTGCCCTAATGAAAAGTGAGGGGTCAGTGGCGGGGGGGGGGGGGGCAACTCACTCACGAATCAGTCAGTCCGTCAGTCAGTCGGTGAGCAGAGGTCACGGAAGAACCCCAAACTTTAATTTCTATTTGAGCGAGTTTGTGCTCCCGGGGGGCAAATCGCAGTCCAGGTTTCCCAAATTTGCTGAAAGGCTTTTGTTTGTGTTCCCTTTCATCATATTGTCAAGGATGAGATGCCAGATGGGGGAGACAGGTGGGGCTGACGTCGCCGGGTTTGATGCGCTGAATGAAAGCGCACCAGCTAGTCCGCCGAGTTCCCATCAAATGCCACGTTTCTCTCGACATCCATCACCTCATTATGCACGACGGGTCAATCACAGCCGCCGTGCGCGGCTTCAAATGTGGTTGTTTTCGCAAAGGCCGACACAATCATCACAGTCAGAGACAAATCCTTTGTTTCTATGCATGCTTTAGCACAAAAGACTGTTTGCAGTCGCCTCCCCAGTTCCTCATTATGCTCCTGAACATTTTGCCAAAAACAAGAGCTTCCTTCCAGAAGCATCAGATACAATGTTGCAGCAAAGTTTGGCACGATTGCAAAAGAGCATCTGCATGTGTGACGCACGCCTCTCCAGAAGGTCCCCATGTGAGCCCGCTCACCGTTTCCAGCTATTTATTCGCCGTTGCTTTATTCTAGGTTTCATCACCAGTCTTTGAGCGAAAACATGCAGATATAAAGAAATATTACATTTTTATAGACAAAATTGCCATCAATGCTCCGGTTTCTGCCGCCTTTTTGAAAATCACCTCGCTTTTCGTCGCCGCCTGTGAAAGGACGGGCGGATAAATCAGGTGGAGGAGCGAGGTAACGGTATTGATTGATGCATCCATTTAGGCATGCGAGCGCCAGACAGCCAAGCTGCAGAATTAAACACGCTGGGAAGAGTCCGGAGAGGACTGACAAATACGCCCGGTCCACCCTCCAACGGGAAGGTTCTGCTCAGGAAAACTGCAGAGGGAGACGAGAGAGAAGGATGTGCTGAAGACCAGAGCGAGATCATGCACGCACACGCACACACACACACGCACACACACACACACACACACACACGCACACACACACACACATGCACAGAGCCATGAAGTGTCAGTTTGTCAGTGCGCCATGGTGTCGCACACCTGCCCAGTGCTGTCATTCCAGTTTCGGGGCTGCAGATCCATGCAAATTCCGCTCCTCTTCTCCACAACGTGGATGATTCCACAGTCGCCTCCTTGGCCCAGTGACACCTTCTGTCAAACCGCGTCTCCTCCTTCCTTCCAATCCTCCTATCACCCTTAAACCTGGTACCCCTGACTCATTTCCCTTCCTCCTCCTCCTCCTCCTCCTCCTCTCCTCCGGTGCTCCTCCTAAGCATCCCCTGACTCATTTCCCTTCCTCCTCCTCCTCCTCCTCCTCCTCCTCTCCTCCAGTGCTCCTCCCAAGCGTCCCCTGACTCATTTCCCTTCCTCCTCCTCCTCCTCCTCCTCCTCCTCCTCTCCTCCCAAGCATCCCCTGACTCATTTCCCTTCCTCCTCCTCCTCCTTCTCCTCCTCCTCCTCCTCCTCTCCTCCAGTGCTCCTCCCAAGCATCCCCTGACTCATTTCCCTTCCTCCTCCTCCTCCTCCTCCTCCTCCTCCTCCTCCTCCTCCTCCTCTCCTCCGGTGCTCCTCCCAAGCATCCCCTGACTCATTTCCCTTCCTCCTCCTCCTCCTCCTCTCCTCCGGTGCTCCTCCCAAGCGTCCCCTAACTCATTTCCCTTCCTCCTCCTCCTCCTCCTCCTCTCCTCCGGTGCTCCTCCCAAGCGTCCCCTGACTCATTTCCCTTCCTCCTCCTCCTCCTCCTCCTCCTCCTCTTCCTCCTCCTCCTCCTCTCCTCCGGTGCTCCTCCCAAGCGTCCCCTGACTCATTTCCCTTCCTCCTCTTCCTCTTCCTCCTCTTCCCCCTCCTCCTCCTCCTCTCCTCCTCCTCTCCTCCTCCTCTTCCTCCTCCTCTCCTCCTCCTCTCCTCCGGTGCTCCTCCCAAGCATCCCCTGACTCATTTCCCTTCCTCCTCCTCCTCCTCCTCCTCTCCTCCGGTGCTCCTCCCAAGCATCCCCTGACTCATTTCCCTTCCTCCTCCTCCTCCTCCTCCTCCTCCCCCTTCTCCTCCTCTCCTCCTCCTCTCCTCCTCCTCTCCTCCCAAGCGTCCCCTGTGGTGGGGGTGCAGGATGACTCCCTTGCGTGGGCCCAGCAGCAGCAGCAGAGATGTTAGCGCCTGTTGCTGATCACACGCAGCGCCGCACACGAGCCGTGACCAGGGAGCCATCGGAGGGAACTGGTGCAGAAACTTTGAGAGACTGTTATTGTCTTTCTTCCTTTCACAGGCCTCGAGCGGCACCTTTGACGTTGAGAGCGCAGACCAGAGGTGACCTGGTGGGTGACCGTTACTTAAGATAAATGTTGTCAAAGGCTCACAAAGGAGTGAGCATCTTTCACAGCGCGACAACAAAAGGAAACTCCAATCCACCGTTTCTGAAAGGTGCCGGGGGGGTGCGAGGGGGGTTCACGCCGGTGACCCTTAAACGTCTGGCCTTCTGAGAGCCTTGTTGGGTGTTGCCAAGCAGCCTGAGGAGTCCCAGAGGTGGACGACAGAAATGTGTGAGCGTGTTACAGTGACTCATCTCCTTCCTGGTTTTTAAAGCACAAAAGGGAACTACAATTGGTTATTTAATTACAAGTGGTCAGATGAGTGTTGCAGGGCGGAGATGGTTCGTTTCCCCGACCCTATAGTGGTGGAAGCAGTTGACTTGGACCTCGCTCCACCAGGTTTGGGGCTGATCTGTGTGAACCAGAGAGCGCAGAAAGGTTCGCCGAATACCAAAACTGTGGAATTATTATTATTATATCCTCCCCATTTCTCCCCCCGCTCTGCACCGACTCGCAATGCGGCCGACATAATGGCGACTCTGAACTCCTCATTTCACATTTGAGAATGTGTCTATTGAGGCTGAGCGTCTGGAAGTGAACCTAATGGAAGCGCGGCTCCCATCCCAGTGAGTAACCGCACAGATGTGAGTCACCTCTGTATCGCAGTCCCATTATAGAGAAGCGCACAGCAGAGAGCCCGTGGCTGCGGCTGCAGCCATCCTGCTAATTTATGTCTGCTGCACAGTTAATGGAGGACATAAAAGGCCCGAGGTTTGGCCATTTGGGGGGGTTGAAGGAATATCACCAACACAAAGCTAAGTTTTAAAGTAGCTGCTGCGAGGGAAGGCTTTTTTAACGCCCTAGCTGACACCATTCCAGCTCTGATTGCACCGTTAACGCGGGGGTTTACCTCCAACAATCTCCGCTTTTAAAAGTCCGACCTACTTCCCGCAGAAGGATGGCGGCGGCAGAACGTTTCAAAGTCGCGCTGCCGTCTCCCAAACTCCGTCTGCCGTGTGAGGAGTTTTCACCTTGCATAAATACTGAACGGGGAGACACGTGGCTCGCTTGAAAAAGTGGCGTGGCGAAACGCTCGGCGCCAGAGACGGGAGGTAAAAGGGTCACGGTGGAGCAGCTGTTGTTCACTGATCTCTGGCTCCTCGTGCTGCTCTGCACACACGCACACGCCTACGCACGCGCTACCCTCGGCGCTTTGGCCAGAGGTAACGATCTATGTCGAAAGAAAGGTGCCGCCCTGCGCTGGGTTGAGGGTCACCTTTAAACAGATGTTATGGCGGGGGCCGCGGTCGCTGCGCGGGGACACGGGTCAGCAGCAGATGTTGCCGACCAACTGGGACTAGCATGTCACATCCACTTTGAGCTGACTAAATGCCGGCCGTCAGGAAACCCCCCCCCCCCCGCCCGCGAGCGAGATGGCGGCTGCCTTGCTTCTGGGCCGTTGCCATGGCGTCGCTAAGAAATGTGAAGAGATTTTCGTCTAATAGAAGGCTGCAGTTCTGAGCAGCTACTGCCCTCCGGGGCCATTAAAGGTGATGAAGAGATGCTGGGAACTTGTCTTCCTGAGAACCCCCCCTTCAGGTGAGAGAGGGGGGCCGATGGCGCTCCTGAGTGACAGAGACCCCAGCAGGGGGTCCTTCCTTCCAGCTGACAGCTCCTGGAGAGAACGCGGCAGAGACGTTCTCTCTTTTTTGTTCCAGAGGAACCGTGATGAAGGTTTGATTGCGTTATTTCTCCCGCCGGTCGCTCGTCTTCCCCTCGCTGATGCATAATCACCGTGTTTATGAGCCGGTTTAGTGCTGCGACACACCCTCGTTGTTAGCCAACCTTCCCGCTGATTTCACCCGCAGATATGTTTCCGTCTCTGCTTTGCCGAGCACGCCGCCGCCGCCGCCGCCTCCATCAGTGGCCAATCTTGACAGATTTACCGGCTTCATTATTTCATCAGCCGCCGCCACCAGCGGCGTCCCGGACCGGCGGCCTGATTTGTATCGCGGCTGTCCTTGATTGCCATCGGCCTCATTAGTGGCTGTTGACCGGACACTTTAGTGGAGACCCGATCATCACCCTCCATCGGTCCTGACCCGTCCGAACAAACACGAGCGCTTTAATTGTTCTTTTGCGTGCACGACTCTTACCGCCACCATGTTTGAGGCCTTCTCTGGGGAACAACCTGAACAACACCAACAACCTTTACGAGTCTGGGAATGTGTTTTGCTTTTGTACAAATCTTTCCGTGGGGACTCTAAAGTTGTGCGTTCCTACTGCTATTGCCCGGTAAAGTCCTGATGTTCAGACTGGAATAACCGGGCTTTATATGACTGGTGCAGCTGGAGTGACATCACAACTGTTTCTGCTAATATAAAACAGCTTTGGTCCAGAATCCTTCAGAACTTAACAAGTATTAAATGTAATAATTAGAGTTTGTGCACCTTTTTTCCCTCTCTAAAAGCTGGTTTCCTGATAATTATTCTCTGCTGAAAGGGTTTTTTCCCTTTCTTTCCCTTGATTCCCGCGTGTTTACCTGCGGGATTATGTGCTCTGCTGTAAGGACACAAATTTGGGGAGAAATCTGCCGTGTCAGATGCGCGGACGTCTCCTCCATCACGGCGAGCGCTCGACGGGCTTCGGTCTCTTTGAGGGTTTAAGCTTCATCGGCGGCCCAGGCGGCGTCGAGCGTTGCAAACGTTTCATCACTCGGCTGCTTCCCGGTGGCGTCGGAATCTCCAAGTTCACGTCTTCTTGAACTCTTAACAGGATGAGACGCCACTTTCTGCTCCCACCACGTTCATTAGCGCACGCTCGCTGTTGTCTACATAAACGCGGAGCTCAACGCCTCCTGGCTGATTCGGAACGGTGCGGTGTCACGCAACAGGGCGCCGCTCCAACAAACGCCACGGAGTTACGACCTCAGGTGGATTATCCGGAAGGCTTTGTTGCGTTATTAATTTGTGGAACTATAATGCTGCCACTCTCCCTCCTGGAGGTGATTAATGTGTCCGTGACGTGCAGGGGGAGTGAATTCCCTCTGGAAAAATGCGCACAGGAATCAGGAAGAATTTACACAGACACAGGAATCCTCTTAATCATTTATCGGGGCTGTATCGTTTTCCGCCGCGATAAATCAATTCCCATTATCCTTTGGAGCAACTTTATTTACTGCTCGCATGGATTTCCACGGAGGCGCGTATAGGAAAAGGGTTTCATTAAGGATTCCGTGGATGGTCCGGTTCTCGGTGTTGGCGTGTGAGGGATGCAGTGTTGTGTGGTGCGCAGGTTCTGGGGGTGAGCTATCGAGATCCGGCGGCCCCTGCAGCCCAAACAATCATAGAGGTCGGCGGACGCGTCGGCCCACGCGCACCTTTCGCCCACGACTCGGCGAAACGGCGTCTGAGCGATGGGTCGAAAGCATCCGCGCAATCACAATTTGTTTAACTTCTTCTCATCCCTGTGAAGGAAACAGCGGGAAATAATTACTGCTATTTCTGAAAAGGGTCCTTCAATGGTGAAAAGCGGCTGGAGGGTAATCCAACGCATAATAGCGAAAATACTTAAACGGCAGATCAAATATTTTACTGTTTGAGAGTGGAGGAGGCGCCTTTTTCTCGCTTTCAGCCGGTGAAAGAAGGCGTTTATGTCCTCGCGTCCCCCCGAGCGCTAATTTCACCCGGCGGCACCGATGCATCCTTGTTTGGGAACTAAATGGGTGCTGATGCACAAATATGGAGAGAAAAGGTGAAATCAAATATGAAGGAGGGGGTGAATGATGGGAAGCATCGTTCCCTGATGGGTTGTCAAAATCCCCTTTCACTAATGTCTCGCTTAACCCCTGGATGCGTCGCCGAGGCGCTCGCACGCAGACGCGCTCATCAAAGCACATGCAAGCACAGCCATTATCCTTGAAACACCTGGTTGGAGTTTTTAAACAGACTTTAATGGAGCGCCGAGCACGCGCCGCAAATCCCCATTTGCAGTTTGAATAGCACGCTCCGATGGAAACCAGGTTTTTGACCTTGTTGGCATGTGCAAATGGTGCTTTTATGTAGCACAGAACAAATTATGATTAAACTAAGCTAACATCATTGTCGAGTGTTTTCCTTTTTTCCTCCCCTCCGAGAGCCCGGATCGCTCCGACACCAGCCGAGCGTCAAAGGCACCGTGTTCCCGCGGCTGTCCGGATGTTTACGGCAGGAAAATGCTGGCTTTGATCTACAAGTCTGTGTTTTGGATCTTTGCCCCAAATGCTGAGTTCGTTTTGAGCCATGTAGTAATTTACAAGAGCTCCCGCTTCCATTCCGACCGCCGGTGTAACGCTCGGCCGACCGTGCGCGCCGGAGCGGGTGCAGATCAGACAAAGACGGCAACGGCACCTTCGGAACTGATGTCAAGGATTGATCGTGTCGCCACATATGCAGCAGAAGAAAGACGCTGAAACGAGCAGCTTTATCATGAGGCCACTCCGGTTTCCCCTCTCCAGTCATTGATAAGCTCAGCCTGTCACTCAGGACCGATTCCCTCTCAGCCCACGAGTCCAATTTAGCCTCGGCGGGAATCTAAAACACACAACGATCTTATCCGCAGGCAACCCAATCTGCGCCTCACGCCTCCATCTGTCTTTCTCGCCCCTCCTCGCCGCCTCTGTCCGATCTCTGATTCCATCAGCCCCTCCCTCCTCCTTCAGCCCCCCCCCCCCCGAGCTCTTTCTCATGGACCTCACAAACTAATCAACCCCGGGGAGAACTTGGCTTTGCATATAGATCACGTCAGGAGAGGGAAGAACATTTTCGACAGCGCTCACACACGAATCCCTTCAGTAACGTGATGGATGCAGCACATTTAGCTCCGGCAAACTTCCGGGACGTTTCCCTGATATGACGTGATGAACGGCCGAGCTGAGACGTCCTCAAGAGGGGAATCTCTTGGCTGCTTCCAGTCAGTCGGCAGGCTGGAGCTCGTATCAGGGGGTGCATTCAGGGGCGATCTAAACACAGACACGTCACGCTGGGGAGGGGGGGGGGGGGGATCACACCTTGTGTGTTTAATGATAGAAATCAAGATGTCATCAGCAGAAAACTAGAGGCAGAGTGGGACGGCGTCATGAAGAGTGGCAGAATCTTGGTAACAGCTTGGTAATGGGCTCCGGAGATAAGGGACATAATGGAGGAGATTAAAAGAAACTCTGGGGGGGGGGGGGGGGGGCTGAGAAGCCGAGTCGGAGCTGAGATCACCTGTCAACACTAAACTGTGGAGAGGATATTAAAATCCCCCCGTGTGAAAATGAGGTTTTGGATGTTGTGGAGCAAAGACCTTAATTAATCCGTCTTTAACGTCCTCTCGGCGCCAGGGGAGAGGACCCCCCCCCCCCCCCCCCCCCCCGGGTCCGTGACCTGGAAGAGCTTCTGCTCATATCAAGCAGATGTTGGACCCAGTCGGAGATGCGTCTTCATTTGAGCGAGTCCTGCTGGGTCACATTATTGAATGCTGGCGCGCTGCTCTAATTCTCAAACAAACCTGGCGGTGGCTGCTGGGGGTGCTGCAGGAATGTGAAGAGCATGAAGGGGAACGAAAAGGGAGCAGCGGTGGGGGGGCTGTCAAGGGCATAATAAATCCACCGGCTTCTGCGGGAGTGAAAATAAACACTCTCATTTTACGTGTCATTCAATTTCCCTTATTTATAGAGCGGCTGCCAGAGTCAACAGCGTCTCCAGGCGCGTGACAGAAACCCAGCAGCCGGGGGGGGGGGCGTTAACCCAAAGAGGTGCATCTTCAAAGGTCAAAGTTCAACCCCACAGCCCCCCCTTCCCGAAATGTCGCTGCTTTTTCAGTAAAACCTTCGTGCGCTCTTGAGGAATCTGAAAGTCTGAGAGGTTTTTGTTTTTTTTCTCATCTTTTCAATATCAAACTGAATCTGAGATGATGATTCTGGATCGATATCGTTTTATAAAAGATCTCATTTGCTGTTTTTTTTATCCACCCGCTGAACGGGAAAGCCGAAGCCATCGATCCGGTGTCTCGAATTACGGCTTTGCCTATAAAGAGCCGACAAGAGGAGCCGCTCTCGTATGTGTTTAGGATTGTTATTGACCCCAGACAGCCGTCCGTCAATATCTGCCACCATTTTTGGGGGGTTTCTGTCAGCCCAACATTTTTGGACTAGATTCTGAGAGCTGCAGGGACGGGCGGCCCCCCAAAAACTGGCTCTGGTTCCTTAATGCCCTTTAAATGTACCACTGGGTTTAATTAGAGAGGTAATGCCTTCGTTTAAGTATCATTTAGCCCCAATAATGGTGAAATTTCCAAGTGATAATAATCCAGAGATTATGGTGGATAATGGCTCTGGATTTGAGGAGGTTGTTTTAAGATAAGAGCGTGAAAATTACATGAGGTTCAAGTGTTTAAAGGTGTTAAAACTCTTGTGGGGGGGCTTTAAACGACGTCTGCCAGGGTTTACTGGATGGCTGCACCTGGAGGGGCATCAGAACCGCCTGATCTGCCCCCGAGGCTGCAGCGCCTAATATTTACACAGATGTCAGGAAACACTGATGTGCATCAGCCCCCCCCCCCATCACACCTCCACCTCTTTATCTCCGTGGCAGCAAAGCCACCTCCACCTGATCTGATGACTCCGAACACCCCCGTCCCTTTTCTATTTCTTAAAGACGTCCCATTAAGGTTTGTCGAGAGGCGCCCTTCATGACACACTCACGTAGGTTTACCTTCCTTCTGGGATCCAGCAAACACCCGACGAGACAAAACAGCCAAATATGCAGAACCTCGATGCACCTGAAGGATGTTTAACATCCTCTATATATCCTTTGTCTGTTGCCATGGAGACCAGACAGCTTTTGTAAGCACATCCCGAGGAGGTGAGGTCTTTGTCTCTCCTTCCTCCCACTCTGGGTCCTTGCCCCCAGTCTCACCTGTACAACCCCTCCCCCCACCCCAGGCCCCCGTCTGCCCCGCCTTATATCATCCACCACCAGTGTGGGATCATACGTAACATCTAGTTTTCCTCGAGTTCTACGGTAAAGAGGGACGTTCCGATGGGAATTTAAATTTAATGGATGTCTTTCTGCCCCTTAATTAAAAAATGAGAAGAAATCAGATTTCCCGCCGACACTGGGGCGTCTTCACTGGTGCACCTGGTAACCTGATTAATTTAGTCCTTTTGCATCTGTAAAAGAGAAAATAATTTTCAAAATGGGAGTGAAACAGTCACAAGGGAACTGAAAAACCGAGAAATTGAAAAGAAACTGAAAGAAATACGATAATTGGGATGAAACACGCAAACCAGCTCATGTCGGATCAGGTTAGTTATTATCCCAATTATCCCAGTACAGCCATTGTTATGCTCATCTCAACGGCCACACTGTTACCTCAGACTTTGGAACTATTTTCTCTGCACGAGTTCTCATATTCGAATGGCCCAGTCGAGGAATCGCCGGGTCTCGGGAGTCCTGGTTCAACTTCCACCAGCACGAGAGCGTTTGGCTTCCATAAAAACTTCCCTCGCCATACATCAAATGGGGGAAAGACGACGCTAACAGCAACCGTGTTTTTTATTGCCTCGCTGACTGGACAGGTCTCTGGAGCGTGTGGCGTCGGGGACGGTTTGCATGAAAGCATAAAAGTTGAGGCGTGCGCAGCCTCGATGAGCACGCGCACCACCCAGACCTGCTCCCTCTGAAGGTCCGCGACGACACTGGCGCTCCTGATTTATGGCGCATTAGACTCAGACGGCGAAGCACCGATGGGAACGGATGGCTTAGCATTTGCATCTGGGTGGGTTGCGTGTAAGGCCGGCGCGTGTGATGGAAGAGCTGCACGCGGGGCTCCCGCATAGATGCGGTGCGTGGGCGCGCACGTGTGAATTTGACTATGTAGGTCTTTGCGTCTCCTGCAAGTAAATCAACAATAGCATCATAACCCAGGGGAGCCTATTAAAGAGCAGGTCTCCTGCCGTGTAGGTGCGCGTTTAAAAATAGGGACCGCGTGCGTTTGAGCGATGGGTGAACTTCCCAAGCTTACACATGGGGGACTCAATTAAAATGAGCCCCCCCCCCTCACCTGCAGGACTCAGGTGCAGGCCGCATAAGAAGGAGGAAGGTGTCGGGGAAGGAATGACTAATGATCTTCTGCCGCAAACCTTCCGGATATAAAAAGCCCTTAATTGTGAGAGAAGTGAAGACGAGTCCCAGGTTAATTCAACTGTAATTTTCATCACTGCGTGATGCTCTTCTCTGTTCCGAGCAAATTAAAGCGCTTCCGCGCTCCTCGAGGAACGGAATCGCCTCAAAGGAGCGATGGTGACATCCACATGAACCTGCCGTCGCCCTCGCCAGCTTCATCAGGCGCTCTTCTGAAGGGTCGCAGCGCGGCCTTGTCGCAGCAGGACAGCGGTTGTTAGCTTTGCATGCTAACACCGTGCTAACAGGGTGTCTCCTCTGGTTTTCTGTGCGTGTTGTGGTGCAGGCACAGAAGGGAATCCCAGAATAAGAGCATCTGTCCGTGGATCCGATTCGTGGACTTTCCAGAACATCAGCTGCGTTTTTGTTGCATTTTTCCCTTTTTGTTAATTAATAAAGTGCAGAATTAATCCATAATTTAGATTTAAAGTGATTGATTCCTGTAATTAAAACCACAGCGTCCAGTTTGCATGAATGATTCCTTACAGCGCGGTCGCTGTCGGCGTGATTACACAGACGTGTAAACAAGCCCCGTTGGGTGAAAAATTATGGAATTAGCCGTTGAAATGCGCTCCGTTATTGTCCGATAAAGTTGTGGCTCCAATTTATGCATCACAAAATCTGCTGAATCGGTGAAGGGTCCCGTTTCCGGTACCTGCCGACGTGTAAACAGGGATTATCAGAGATTACGAAACCGACTTTAAGGTTGATTTATGGCAGAGAAAAACCCCGAAACACACACAAGCCTCCTCAGAGCCCAAATGTCACTCTTAGGCCTGGAGGATTAGAAAAGCCTGCGCACAGGCCGAGCCTAAAGTCGGATCAAGCCTGGAATCTCGGTGGCTCCTCACTGGGGCGGCACGGCGAACGCCTCCGTCTAATCGCTGGCCTGCGCCGTGTCGGGGTCCACAGCACAAGCCCCAGAAAACTCCTGGGCATACAAGCAATTAATTAAGTTAATTGCATGGTTAACTTAATTGATTACCTTGTTATTTTTCTACCTCGATATGGCTCCATTATAGAGGGAGATAATGTAGACATAATGTGAGCATTAGCCCATCGGCGTAGCTCCTTTCAGGCATCTCCGCCTGCCCCCCCCCCCCCCCCAACTCCGAAACGCCAGCGCGTCCTAGATGTGCAGCGGCTGAGTAATTGATGTTGAAATATCTTCTCATTCTCATAAGCTTAATTAGTTTTATTTATAAGCCATTAGCTCAGTACTCCCGCCCGAGCAGGAGCGCGCGGGCGCGCTCGCCAAGATGGCCTCCACGTGGCAGCAATGTCACGGAGATAAAACAGCCGGCGCTCGAACGCGCCTCGAGAATGAATTATGTCGCAGATCAGCCGGTAACGGCCCTCCGTCCTGGGGGGACTTTACAGTGAGAGCGCGGATAGAAGTTATCTAAAAGCCGAGTGTTATGAATTCTCTGCGACAGACAAGAAGACAAAGCGGCGCTCACGCACGTCCCCGGCCGGCGCAGCCAGAGGCATTTATCAGCGGGATGAGTTGGCCCCAGATTTGGCCCCAGACAACGGTCACATCAACAGAGCTTTTGGGGAGGGCAGCCAGTTTCTCCCGGTGCCCCCCCCTCCTCTTCATCTCTCTCCTCATCCTCGCGCTTAAACTTGTCATAATCTGCTCTCATCCGCCTGCCGAGCGCATGAGGGAGGCTCTTCCTGCCCGCTTCACTCTTCCCTGGCAGCTCCAGCCTTGTTCCAACGGCAGAGTGAGATGTTCGCTTTCACAGGACCCCCCCCCCCCCAGTTCCCTCCCGAACTTCTCGTGTGCAAAACTGTCGTTGCTCAAAAGCAGCTCGACAAATAAGTTCTTTTAACTTCCTCTAAAGCCCAGTCGCTCCGCTCCATCCTGCTCCGTGGTGCCAGTAAATGAGCCCATTAAATATCTTTAGCATTACAAATCAAAGTAATTGACAATTAGGTTTTACCTAATTGTCCAAAAAACAAGGATCTGATGGTTTCTTGCTCATTTATCGGCGGCGCTGACAGCTCAGAAATACTAATGTCTCTTTTCTCCCTGACTCATAGCACCATTGGGGGGGGGGGGGGGCAACGTTTGTCATTCAGGACTTTAAAAAGACAGTCTGCACTCCGCCGGCTCCTCTTGGGGTGCTCCGCATCCGGGGGCACGTGGGTGAGTGCAAGGTTGACCCCTGACCCCACTGGGATGGGACGCTCATCCCTGTTTTTAGGGGAAGGCCTCGACTACGACCTGACCCCCCACATCCCTCCCCCTCCCCTCTATGGACCCGGTCCTCTCATTTGGTGGGACAGCAGAGGTCTGAACTCTTGGTACTGCTGAGGGTGTGATGGAGAGTGCACGAGGAGCTGTTGCACGAGGAGGTTCATTACGGAAGCACAAGACGCACACGTCAGAATTTAATGCAGATTCAAGCATTTTGCAAATCCAGCTCAGCGGCTCAAAGGCACTCAAAACTGATCACATTATCGTCGGGGATCCATTTTCAGTGGCGCGATCGTTCAACCGGCCTGAACATGCACACGCGTCCTGAGCACTGAGGCGTGCACGTCCACTCACGCTGTCCGTCTGATCCCAGCGAGGTGAGGAATTTATTCATCCAATTAATCTGCCCGGTCAACGATGGCTCCCCAATGGGCCTTCTTTCTTTCTTTCTTTGTTTTCCTTGGACAAAAGTGCATCCGTGAAAGACAGCTGAGCAGGAATCTGGACCGGAACGGTAAAAATCAGACTCTCTGTACAGAAATCCACGTCTTTACATTACAAAGAAGAACAAGCTGTGTTGGGCTGAAAGCGCCCACGCCTCCGTTCCAGAAGCGCTTGCTTGGACCTCTGCTGCCCCCTGTCGGCGAGCATGACAATAACACGAGGGTGACATTAAAACAAGAAAAAAAGAGGCAGCTGTACTGGAGTTCAGAACCACTGCAGCACTGCTTAATCAAGCAGATGAGCAAATAGATTTGAGGCTGTGTGCGTGTGTGTGTGTGTAAACCTGTGAGGGGATTTCACCATAAATATTTATGTCGGGCAAACAGATCAATGGCTATTAAAAAGGTCAAGGGGAGATGATGATGGATACTGGCTTTGTATATTGATAAAATCTGAAAACGCCGATAAATTACAAATACACATTTGTGCACACACACACGTGCCTACGCACACGCAGAGGGCAAATGATAGGGATTAATTCATTGATCATGCTTAATCTGTCATAATTAATTCCATAGGAACAACTGTGATGAGAGCACGCCTCCATTAAAGAGATAAATTATTCAGCGTGGGGAGGAGGTAGACCCAAGATAAATGAGTGTCGCAGGCTGCTTCCAGCAGTCTCGGGCCGGGGCTAATTACAGGCTTTCTTGGAAACTAGCACAGGTTAACGTACAGTAACGTACAGAAATATCAGGCAACTGTAAGTGGACGCTCTGGTTATTACAGCTGGTTTAAGGACGCGCTCATTAAGCTCGACTTTGACTAAAGGTGAAGCGATGGCACATCCTGAATGTCACAATCTGACCCGTGTGCTTGAAAACGGTCGCACAGCAGGACCAGATCCACTTGAAATGTACATCCCAGAGGGTTTACCCTCCAGGCAACGCGTGTATTTATTTAAGTGAACACTGCAGCAGCCCGATTATCCTCTTTAGATATCAGCTAGTTGTTCTCATATAAAAGAAGCCAAGTGTAGAAAAAGGAATGAACACGATGGCAGACGTAAAGGATGTGGAGGGCTGTGTGTGTGTGTGTGTGTGTGTGTGTGTGTGTCCGTGCAGGAACAGCAGCTGCGGCAGCTGCAGATATCAGTCCCACAACAAACGCAGAGAGCAGCCACAGATGTCTCAGTGATCAGAGGCCCGACTGCCTTCAGAAGAAGGTTTCTCTGCACAGCGGGCAGGTGGACTTGTTGCTGGACGTGAACCATTTGTACTGAGGAAAGACGAGGAGAACAGAACGGCGTTAAAGGGCAACCCTCGTTTGCATACATTTGCTAAGCCGCATAATCAGAGAACTTCAGTTTGCGGAACACAAATCAGCAGCTCACCAAACACGCCGAGTGGAACCTCTTCTTGCAGGTCCGACAAGCCTTCTTGGGCAGGGAGTAGTTGGAGCCGTGGATCACAGAGAAGCAGATCATACAGTCCTCCACCCCCTCGAAGCGCTTGTCCACGTTGCTCTTCCACAGAGTCAGGCCCTCCATTATACTGCCATTCTGAACACGTTAATGTTGAAAACATCACATCAGATCGTCATGAACTCCAGTATCAGCCAGGAGATGCACCTCCATCTCCCCATCTCCGTCTACATCTGTGTACATTAGGCAGCATTTGTAGTTCTAGAAGTGTCTTCTCACCTGATGTGTGAGGTAGGTGCTCAGCTGCAGCATCCAGTTCCTCCACTGCTGTAAGGCGATGCCCACGCGCCTCCCGCTATCTACAGCGATGGAGCCCAGAGGATAATTCTGCGGAAGCTGAATCACCAGCTCAATGAAGATATCATCCACAGAGTAGGTAGCGATCACTTCCCGCGCTGCTGAGCGAGCTTTGACCTGCAGGGAAGCACAGGTGCGCGCTTTGGCTTTACAATTCTGGACAAATAAGCCGTGAAAAGAACTCCAATGTTGGTTCATCAGAGCAGAGAATCTTGTTTCCTGTGTGTGTGTGTGTGTGTGTGTGTAGACGGGAGAATCAGCAGAGCCCCAGAGCTGAAGTTTACGTGTCAGAGAAAAGCTCTGAGTACTTAGGCCAAAGAAAACTTTTAGTATTTCATCTGGATTCATTTGTAAAACAAAAGTGTCATTTTGAAGGACTGATTGTGGACTGATGATGGCTGACTGGCAGGAAGTAGCATCGAAACACAGACTTTCTGTAATAACAGAACTCACAGTCATGCTGTCGGACATCTGAGTGCTGGAGTGCACGGATGAGATTTCCTGTGCCGACAGGACGGGGCTGATGTATTTCACGGTGAACTTCTCCACAACCGTGCTGACTCTCTTCTCCTGACTGTTCCACCACAGCCGCACCATGGCAGGCAGGTCCTGCAGCGTACTGTAGTACACGCTGCACGCCAGGTGGGGGAGCTCACACTTCACGTTTGTGATTTCTGCTGGGAAACGACACAATATAGGAAAGGAATGTCCCATAACAGGAACTAAAGTGTTCGTGGGTGGTTTACTAACTTTCAACATCTAGAGAAAGGGTCTCCGTGAAGAAGGTTTTGCTCTCCTTCATCTCTGTCCCCTGGCCTGGGTAGACGGGGTTCTCAGGCATCAGTTTGAAAAGGATCAGCAGGAGCTTGTTCAGGGAGGTGTTTCTTTTCAGGTGCTGGGCATAAAGAGCGCGCAGCTGGAGACAAATAGGGGGGACAGGTTGCACTCAGGCACAACAATAAAAGGAGATGACCTGGACAATAATCACAACAAACTAAAGAAGCAAAAAGATCTGGTGATCAGGGGTCTCACATTGGTGGGTGAGGATTTAAAGAAAGTGAGGAGCAGCTTCCAGGCTAGTAGGTAGCCTAAGAGGCAGGAGTACTCTATGCTGAGAGGCTGGACCACTGCAAACTCTCCCACTTGAACTCCTGATAGGATGTTTTCACAGAGGTCCTCACAAGTGGAGAGGATGGTCATCAGTGATGCCGGCGGAGAGCTGAGCAGACAATTACACAACCGTCAGAACATTTTAAACATCGCCATATTGTAATTGACAGGTTATACCAGGAATCCACTGATCATCCCTAGATTAACCCTGGAGGCTTACAGACAAGGTTCGTCTTCTTCGTCATCAAACTTGTGGTCCTGGTCAAACGCAGGCAGCTCAGGCATCATTCTGAAATGATATTGGAAATGTGATTAGAATTCAATTAAAGTAGGAGGCCGAGGACCACAGGAACTAAACCTTTACCTGTCTAACAGGTGGAAGGTGGTGATCTGCAGAGGTCTGGCTTTAAACAGAAGCTGTGGACAAAAGGTGTTGATCAGCGTCTGGACACCGTCGGGTAAATTTGTTTTCTGGCCGGCTACGAAGCGCGGCCGCAGCTTGTTGCGCATTAGCTTCTGCACAGGCACAAAAGCCAGAGCCTGGCCAAGCGACTGAAGGACCGCCGAAGGGAACACTGGGTCATCCGGTTCAGAGAAGGCATCTGTTAGACCAACAAGGCAGAAGACATCAAGCCACTCGCTATGCACGATTCCTTCAGGTGGAACTCCAGCAGGAATGGATCGTACCTGTGATGCTGATGGGGAGAGGCAACATCACATTGTAAATTCCATCTGTGAAGAAGTCTGTCCATTCCCCAGACAGTTCTGGGGGCAGCTTCTGCAGCACATCAGGTGACGACGTCGTGAAGAACTGGTTCAAACTCGTCACCAGCGCAGCGTTTGCACAGAAAAACAGCTGCACCCATGGGTTCCAGAGGCTTCTCACATTCTCTTTAGTGACCTAAAATTAAGATTAAAACAGAATCTTACCTTATCCTGACACTGATTGTCCTCACAGAACTCGTTAATGGAAACATCACAGACAAAACGAGCTTAAAATGAGCAGAATGAACTCTTTACCTCTAACCACGCTAACATGGAGCAGAGCAAGAAGTCCCACTGGCTGCTCTCGAGATCTGTCGGGCGATGAGTTACCAGCCAAGAGAGGAGACGCATCATTTCCACTGTCAAATTCAACTCTCGAGGAGTTGCTTCAGACAGATCGCTGAAAAAAAACATAAAAATCACAAGAAACGTTCAAAGAAACGTCAGCCAATAGACGAATTAAAAGAAGGCAAACCCATGGAATGAACATGTAACTGCTGCGGTACAAATTAAAGACTGGAAGGGAGACCAAAGCATCCTGCCACCTGTCAAAGAGGAAGCAGGTCTCATTGCTGCTCCTCCACTCCATCATGGTGGCCAGGACAGACTGCAACACCTCGTTCTGCACCGGCGTATCAGCCGTGAGGCAGCACAGCAGAACCGCCAGACACTCGTACACATCTGCGGCACAAATGAGCCTGTAGTCCAGGATAACAGACGGGAATTGTAGCGTCAGCATGTGTGTTTGCGTCCTCACAGTCAGTTTCGCGCCAGTTGATGATTCCACTTGTAGCCAAAGCAACGAGGGTCTCTCTCTCGTCTTGGGTCATGAAGGGGCAGAGAACCTGGACTGTGTTCAGCCTGCTTTGCCAACCTGACAACAAACTGAGCACACAGGATTTTTAACATACAAGAGAGGGATACGATTAACTTTTAATATACTGTGAAACTGGGTTGCTCAAGAATTTGGGAACCTGTCTGTGCTGCTGTAAAGCTTCTTCAGCTTTCCGCCCCGAGTCTCTGCCAACTTGTTGACGTGTATGTAGTCTTCTAGAGTCAGAGACCAGAGGTCTCCCTCTGCCACTGACCTACAGGGAAATAATACAACACACATAGTAACAATAATGAGTAGAAAACAACTGAAGTGCTTTCATAACTAGAAGCTAACTGGCAGGAATAACAATGTATCAGTTGCTATAAAATAGTATCCTTCACCTTAAGTAAAGTGTCTCCAGCACATCTTCCAATGGAAGCAGGTTGTGAAGACCCCCCGGCAGCCTCCAGTCCATGAGCAGGCTGTGATATGAAGCCACTAAAGCAGGGCTATAGCCTACCTCCTTACACCACTGCAGTGTATACAGCAACTCTGAAACTGCCAAACCAGAGAATATATAGAAGAAAATCTAAAAATATCAGCCCTTGTTATGTCAGAAAAGACTCTCATGTGTACCTGTGATAACGAGGTTTTGCTGACGTGATGGACAATCAGCTGCCTTTTGCTCAGGGACGCTGGATGCAGAAAGCTGGGCCACCTTACCCAACATGGCAGAGGCACACAGGTGAGCAGGTAGCCTCGCTGACAATCTCGATGTCCAGGTGTCCACAGGGGACTGAAGGCAAACTCCTCTGTAGCGGTTGGACAATAACGGGGATTTCATCCACTAAAGAGCACATCGACACAAGAGAAGGTTTCATTTGGACGACTGTATTATCGGCTTCTGAGCAAATGTCCTTAAAGAGACAAAGATTGAATTTGCTTTATTTCCTCAACGAGAATTTCAAAACTTGACCTTCTCACCTGAAGAGGCAAGTCCTGTCTGATTTTCTTCCACTGCGACTGGCTGGGCATTAACTCGCTCAGGAACTGGGCGAGGAGCAGCGAGCCGGGACCACTGGAAGCAGCTACCGTCTCCACTATGGTCTGGACAGCCAGCACTAAAACCCTGAAACTGAAACACAACCCAAAGTCTCAGAGGTGAACCTTGGACGTACAGCGGATTTTACAGTGGAATTTTTGGTACCTTTCGATGTCCAGCGAGGTGGTCAGAATTTGGTGTTTCACCCAAACGGCGACACTGTGCAAGAAACTTCCCTCCTGGACTTTGTGTTCAGGGTCTTGAGCCAGCGACTGGACCCCGGCTTTACACACTGCCCACAGCTTTTGTAAAAGGGAGTCTATCAAAGCAGAAACAGCATTGTTCATCTAGCTGAGGTGACAAGCAGCATGTGTATTTATTACACATATAGGATTAGATATTCAAGTATGGATATTTGCAGCACCTACCAGTCAGAAGAATGCGTGTTTGATCTTGGGCAGTTAATTGGAACACAGTAAACAACAGATCCTGAGCAGAGAGTAATGAAAAGCAGTCCTCTACAGTGGAGAAGAACGTGAAGGTCACATCGCAGATGAAGGAGATTAATGGCCGCAAGTTGCCTTCATCTGATAAACTCTTTGTCTTGGACAGAGTAATGTGGAGCTTCTCCAACATCTTCTCCAGGTACACCTCCCCAATCAGAGACTCTGCTCCAACAGAAACAGAGATAGAATCAATAAATCTGGATTTGACGACACTGAACAACGTAGAAAAGGGAAATTTTATTCACCGTGGTTGTGGTTCTGAGAGAGAACCAGACTGATCAGTGCCCAGCGATGATCGCCTGCCGAATACGTGGAAATGGGGGGGCTGCCGTCGATCCTGCACAGCTCCTCAATAAGTCCCAGGAGCTGCTCGCCCAGAACGGAGCCCTTCAGCCAATCACCACAGCTTTTAACAGTCGTGGGATCTGCACATGCCTGTCAGGGTGCCGGTCAGAATTAGTGAAAACATCTTCAAAATCTAGTAAAATACTTGACAAACATGAGTAAAAACATAATCATCACCCTCTGTATGATTTGCAGAATAATTCCCCACGGTAATTCCATCTAGGAAACACAGAATATGAGTGGAAGAGCAGAAAAACAAACGTGGAGCTGGCTCATTTCACCATTTCATCGACCGCGGTTACCATGGAGATGTGGTTGAGGATGCGAGTGGTCTCCTGGCGGCTGCAGCAGGACAGCGAGCTGAAGATAATTTCCACCAGGTGCTCGGTGTCAGTCCGCCCCTTCTCGCTCAGCCACAGCACCACCTGCTCCAGCAGGAACTGCGTGGCTGGGTTCTTCACCGCTGGCTGCCGCTCGCCGTCGGTTAATTTATCATCCACCAGCGTCTGCCAACAGCAGAAATTCAGAGGTTAAAACCTGGCCACGTGTTTGACGGTGGCGTGACGGACTGATGCGCAGAGATCTTCAACAGTCTCACCTCAAACACTCTGGGTGTGTGGAAAGAGCGCAAGAGCAGGGACAGGAAAACCAGATGTGTCTCCGACTTGTCGTCATTCACGTGCAGCAGGCACATCTGAACCAGCTGACAAACCAAGTCTTCCAAATGCGGAGTCTTTAGGGGCCCAAATGTTGGCTCTCTCACAGCCTCCGACACCGTCTGTGCAGCTTTCTCAACAGCGCCCTCCTTAACTGCAGCTTTCTCAACATCTTCTTCCTTTTCCAAACAGATCCTGACGGATTTCTTCTTCTGCGGATGCCTTTTATTTCCTCCCTCAGGGTGGCACATTACCTGGAGATGAAAGGTAAAATTTATGGACTCCAGAATGTTCTGTCCCTTTGAAACAGGTGACTCAAGACTCTAAATGATCCGTGAGGTGAAAGTGGTGACCGCCCCAGTAGCCCAGGAGGCCTCACCTGCAGCAAGGTGGCGATGCCCTCCAAAATTTGCGGATCTGCTTCCTGGGTGTTGACGTAACGCACAAACAAGATTCCAACCTCCTTCCAGAAGTCTGTCAGAAGCGCCTGAAAGACGTCCCTGTTGCTGTTGGCCTCATCACCGTGCAAGCCTGCCTTTTTCTCCCAAGACCAAAGCATTTCCGTGACCACGAGGAAAAGAGGACCGTTCCGTAAGGAGGGACTGCCCAGAGCCTCCTCGAGCAGAGGGAGAAGCTACAAAGAAAATAAGACGCTTTAGAAGGACGGGAACAACAGGAGTGAGCCTACCCAGGAAAAATGAACACACCTTTTCCGATATCAGCATGCTCCTCAAGTTCTTCTGATCTTCATCGGTGTGCAGCACAATGCAGTACCTCAAGCACTCCACCACGGACGTCACGATGACGGCGCTCTCCGATGGGCTGGAGGCTGCTCGCTCACTTGACAAACTGAAAAAAACACAAAGGTTTTAGAATCTAATGGGGCAATTCCTGCCCGGCAAAAAGGGCATCATGGTGAGGCGTTAAGCAGGCGAATCACCCCTGGATGAATGAAGTGAAGAAGGTGCTGTAGAAGTCCATGCTGGGATGGGTGACCTCTTGGGGCAGTTTGCTCAGGAGCGGCATTAAATTAGGGTGGAGGGCTTTAGCCATGCCTTTGCCTCCCTCTTTAAGGAGTGCCCAGAGTTTTGGTAAAAAGCCCTTCTTAGCATTCACGTGTTTCCAGCAATCCTGAAGTAGAGAAAAAAGAGATGAGATTACTTACTGATGTTCACAACATGGCACTTACTCATTTGGTGTATTTACTGTATACACATGCTTACGGGGACCGTGGACACAACGTGCAGGACAGCTTCCCACACAGAGGGCAGGACTGCGGGGTCTGTGTCATCGATGTTAAGGAGGACAGCGGGGCAGACGAGAGCCGCCTGAGCCACGACCAGCGCGGGAGTAAATTCACACAGAGCACACACGAGTTGGAAAAAAGCCCCTCGCACCTGTTAAACAGCACGTAACACATTAGTGCACGGTGCTTCTCCTCTCTTTGGTTTCACCGCACGCATTTGGCTTTTTTCCCCAGCAACCTGCCTGTGCTGTTTTGTGTTTGCTGTACTTCCAAAACTTCCCAGGATTCACCAGATCCGAGAGTTTTTGCTCCAGGGCCGGCGTGTCAGTCGGCTGTAGCAGTGACAGCAGCCTCTTCACCCCCAGGAGGGAACAGGTCAGCATGCGCACATATTTGGCTTCCCTCTCCTCAGCTGTCACGTTCCTATAGAAAGGAAAGAACCTGTGACTCGCTGACAGAAGTTAACATCGTTTTATCTAAGGAGAGACAGTGAAAATACTGTGAAACAGTATTTAACTTACTGGGGATCACTGAGGGTGTCAGCAGTCTCCTTTAACAAGATATCTTGAATGACCTGCAACATAAAACAACAGCTCACAGTAAAGACAAAACCATGTTTTCCACACTAACCGCTGCCATTACTACCCACATTAAGGATCTCATCCTTGCAAAAGTTGAGAGCTTCTGGCTGTTTGGGAGGGGAGAAAGCAGCCTGGAAGGCCTTACATGCAGCTGAAGCAGACGGCATGTAAGGGTCACACTGAGACAGAATCCAATGTCCCATCAGGCTCTTCAGAAACGGGGCGAGGCAGCGGCCCACCTTCGCAACCAGTTGTTCAAAAGCTTGTTGGGTCGCCTCCCTGATACGCCGATCGTGATCCTGCTTGAGCAACACCAAGATTACTGTGTAGTTGCACCTCATGTAGCCAAACAAAATAATGTCCCGTGTGTGTGTGTGTGTGTGTGTGTCATGACCGTGCAGAAGAAACGTCTCACCACTGATATTTTACAGTAGATTTTGGACCAGTATGGTAGGACCCCTTTGACCACGTCTGAATCCCGCTCCTGGCACATGGATGCAAAATCCTGCACAGCCTAAAAAATACATGCAACAATGAAACAATCAGTGAGACTGTAGCACAACCAACACAACCTTCCCTATGGAAGAAGGTGTAGATGGCTTTAGGTGAAGGTTGGGAGTATGTTATCATAACGTGAATCACTCTAAAGTTCACCTTTAGTCTGGTGGTGACGTCCCTCTTGGACATCTTTCTGAGCACCAGTCGAAATTCGGCATCTACGAGGTTGTCGATCTCGTCCACGCCGTGGACAGCGGGGACATAACTGAGGTCCAGGTTCGCGCTTGTGTCGAAGCCTACAAACCCGGGGATGACCCCGCTTTCACGGCTGAGCGCCTCAGCAGCGCGGCTGCTACTGGAAGGCTGGTAGACACAAAACCAGAATGTTAACATGGCGTGAAAACTCACAACAGGTAAAGATATCTTTACCCTGGTCAGGATACTAGTCACAAGACGTGTTTCCCCAGTCACAACGTTAGCTACTTGCTCACGTTAGCGAGACGTTTACTACCAACTGACCCAAATATAAAGTTACATTTCAAAACACTTGTACGAACCCGAATATTTCCTTTAGTCCGCTGTTTATTTTTACCACCCATGATTACGTGTCAATTATAAAAGTATCACACTGTAGTAGCCACAGGCTGGTAACAACCTGCCATTACATATGACGTTTTACGATCTTCGTTTATATGTCCGGGCGCTGATAGCCAAGGTTTTCGTGGCTATCGCCCCCTGCTGGTGCGGAGTGCGAAACCATAACATAAACCAGGAATAAGACATCTATCCAAAGGCTTTGACAGCCTAAAAGTTGCAGGAAACAAGTCAAAAACAAATACACTGAATGCTGTTTTTGTTATGTAGTTGGCTCTTATTATAACGTAGTGACCTGTCCTACGTGACTGTACTCAAGTTTAAATATTAACGTCCAAGGCGACACATCGATGGGTAAATTTCAACAGACGCTCCAAGTGGCTGATTTTCGGTCTAATGCTGCCACCTACTGTCCGATGTGAGTCACAGCAGGCTTGTGCTCACTCAGCCGCTTGCCTTTAAAATAATTCAGCAAAAAATGAAATACCCTACTGATATTCTGCATAAGTAACAGTACATTCGCCATCGCAGAAATACTTACAATCAAGAAATTCAATCACAGAAATTGTAGGGTTCCTTTCAGCAGGCATTTTCTCCAAAATAAAACTTAAAAAGAATCCGATCGAACTCATTTTATTCAGGTACAAGCTCCTTGTGATGGTCAGACAAACACCAAAGTTCTTAGTAAACAACTCGATGATCAATGTGGGTTTTTTGCAAAGTCTTTGTCATAGGCAACCACAGAGTGAAAAGGATAACTCAGTGGCCTTCTTCAAAGGGTTGTGACCATTTACAATTCTTAACTTTATTTTATGAGACCATTTTTCCCAAGCTAACCTTTATCACAGCTCTTCATGTAGAGAGAAATGTTTTACTGCAAACCAGAGGTAGAAGATAAACAGAGCAGTAGGATGCAGCAGCAGCAAATATGATAAAATTATTTTGTCTCACTAGATTATCATAGTATAATACTGTACTGATACGCCTAAAGATGCCAACAAATCTCTCAAAAATTAGCATAGGAATCAAGATAAGTGAAACATTAACTGCATAATTGAGTGCCGCCAAGGTCAGATTCCGTAAATGTTGTTTAATCTTGGTTAAATTAACTAATAATTAACTAATTAATTAAATTAAAAAACTAAAGTTTGCTAATGGTGTTGGTTTATGACTTATAAATTAAGTTCTTATCTCTTTCCAAGCAGACTTCTGTTCATACCTTCATAGAATATCAACTGGCTTCCTTCTGCTCAAAATATATAAGTTGTGGTCCTTTCTCACATAAAATCGATACTAAAACCAAGATGCTATATTCTAGCCTGCCGCTGCCATGGCAACCAGCGTCAGTAGATGCAACGTATCTGATAATTGAATTCATTTTAAAGATGGGGGGCTGGTGTCACGGCAGCTGGATGCATTATTAGACAGGTTAGTTTAAGTTTAAAAACCTTTAGTGTGCATCATTATAGTTTATCATCATGGATCCTCACTGGTGTTAGAAACGTACAGTTAGAAATGCTGAGGGTGGGATTGGTTATTCATAATCATGTACCGGTACTAGTGTGACGATGATGATTAGTAAGTTTTTACCTATTTTTTTTTAGGAAATTCAAACTGAGCTCAGTGAGAACAACCAATGTAGGACTGGTGAACTAAAATACATACAATCAGTGAATAAGAGGAATATTGTTGCACCAAAAAAAGGATGCTTGTCATTGTTCCACGAACCACTTTTAACTCATTTCTATTCACCAGTCAGTGTTCTTGTGCAGCGTTACACCTGAAACTCAACATCCGTTATCCTGTAAAAAGCTCCGAGCTGTTGCAACTTCCTCCAACCAAAGAGATCAAATGTCCAGTTTCTGGTGAGGCAACCCTAAATGGCTGAGCATCATCCCAGCGTGATGTCAGCTCCTGGCAGCAGCACGCTGGTGAAATGGGGGTCTAGTTTGGGCACAAAGCCTTTGAAATCTCTGGAGGCCTGAGTCCCAAACACATCCAGGACCTGCCTGTTCATCAGAGCAAACCTGCAAGAGGAACAGGAAACAGGAAGTCATCTCACGTCCTCTGCTGCCGATCCAGAACTCACCAAATGACCAGCTGGTATTTACAACGTCTGATAACCATCTGGGATTTGCTGCGTGTGTGGGGGACCCAGTCGTACCTGCCCTGTGTCAGGCGCAGCAGGAACTTCCAGTATGCGGGCCTGAGGTTCTGCACTTCCATCACAGCCTGTTTAACGTAGATTTATCTTCACTAAAACAAATATTTGTGTTGGGAATATTTACACAAGCTCAAAAGGAGAATTCCAGACCCACATTTTCTGACCCAGTCGTGGAACGAAGCCTTGAAGCTCGCGGGTAATGGTGGAGAAGAGCCACAGGAGCTTCACGCAGTTGTTTAAATATCTGCTCCTTATATTCAAGAGCAAATCGATACACAACCTAAAGGACATATGAACCCTCGTCTCATCGGAGGGACAAAGCTGATGAAAATATTGATTAATTCCAGAATAAGAGCGAGCGTTTTTGGCTTTAATCGCTAATTATGTCGTGAATTAAAGGTTATTTCTATTAAAGTATCTATTAATAGGCCATAAGGGGCCGTAGAGTCAGAAAACAAAGGGTCTGGAATTCTTCAAATAGAGATATTTAAAATAAAAGTGGAACGTGTACGTGTGGGTGCACTGCTCATGGGTTCTTCCTCCTGGGGGGGGGGTTTGGTGTGCATGTGAAACTTACAGCTTGGAAACAAATCGCAGTGGAGACGGCGTAGAGAACGGTGTCAGCGTGGGGGAAGTAGGGGAAGCGTCCTGCTTCGATGCCTTTGAAGTACATGGTCTAAAACGAGAGAGCAGAATCGTCACTATTGCTTCCGACTTCTCGTTTCTCGCGACACAAGTTTTACCTCCATCAGCTTTGTAAAAAGGTACATGGATATGGTGGTGCTTCTGTAGAAGAACATGGACGTTCCGGCCAGGAAGCCTGGGAAGGGACAGAGGATCGGACGGACACAACTGTCACGTGGCAAAAATTCTACTTAGCGTGAAGAATCGGGCCACACCTGCGATTAATGCGTGGAGCTCATCATCAATGTTCCGCATCCAGCGCAACAGGCAGCTGGTCACCTGAGCCAAGGAGAACCAGGTAAATACAAGAAACCACACTAGTAACCATGGAGACCGGAAGCAAGGGGAGATCAACCTTGTATATGCTGACGAAGGATCCCAGAAAGGCCCCTAACTGGAAGTTCTCTTTGTTGTAGAAGAGCGAGGGGATCCGTGAGGGTTTGGAGAACATCTGTCTGAAGGCTGAAGGCACCTTAAGACAGCACTGAATCAGGTAGCCCACACTAAACATCCTGACAAAACCCTGGAGGAGACAGAACATTCACCAAACGCTCCTTTATCAGGACGAGATCTAAAGCAAACGCAGCCCGCTGGACGGAGGTGACTCACTTTAATGCAGTAGGAGATGCAGTTGTCATGGTGATGTCTGCAGCACCTGTGTCTGGGACCCTTTGTGCATCTACAAATGATCAGGAGAAGAAGTCAGAGCTTTGGAGACGGAGGGAACGGTGGTTGCGTGAGCAGCCCTCACATGGACTCCAGCAGTTCTTTGGTGTACGCCCGCAGCGTCTTCCTCCCGGCCCCGCCCTCCACGGCGAGCGCCGTCCTGTCCGGCGTCCTCGAGCTGCCGTGCTCGGCCACGACGGCGTGAGTGGGAAGCTCCTCTTTCCCGATGATGAACCTGAGACGGACACGAGCGCCACTGTTAGAACACTCAAGCAAAGGGGTCAAAGTCAGCGCCCGGGACGCGGCCGACTCACTTCAACGCGGAAAAGGCGAAGCCTTTGAGGCCGTCTCGACTCCTGCGGGACAGAACACAACGTTCACCTTTGTCATACGTGGAAACGGACATTGCTGAGATTTCAGAGAGTTCTGACCTGAAGAAGAACATGTAGAGTGAAGCAGTTATGCAGAACAGAAGCACCTGGGGGGGGGGGGGACATTATTCCAGGGAAGCACGTTAAGACAGTTCCAGCAGTCTTCTATCATCAGTCCAGCAGATCATGGGGCACGTTTAGATCCACTAGATCTCGTGCATCTACTGACCTCTCCGTGTCTCACGGGTCTGACGAAGCCGCGGGTCGCTGCCATCCGGAACAAAGTTTCAGTGGCCTGACGAGACAAACGGACACGGAGCAGCTTAAATTTTAGGCCTGTGATAAAAACAATACAGCTTTAACTGTATTTGCTAAAACAAACAAGAGACTGGAAATGCTCTTACAAGGTTGGCCATGTATATCGTCAACAGTCCTCTCCTGAATCAGGGGGAGTATAAGTGAGGATTATACGAGCTCCCAACAAAACAGTCAATATTTATGAGGACAACGTCCGAGCCACCGCAGGAAACTCACCTGCTCTTGCGCTCCACGAGGATGGCGAGATAGGAAGCAGGCAGCGCCGAGCCGAACCCAAGAGACCAGGAGTAGAAGCCCCCCAACAGTTTCCTGGAGTCAGAGATACAGTGGCATCAGGGTTTTTCTGTTACTGAAGGGCAGATGGATTCACAGGCCCCATCAGGGCTGACAGGAAGGCTGGAAGGTTTTCCTTCCTGTTAACCTACATATCCATAAGATCTGAAAGGCCGAGGTGGATGTAGAGAATGAGCAGTGTTAAAGAAGCTTCTGCTTGGTGGAATATTCAGATTATAAAGGCAGGCTCCAATTAAAATGGGCACTATTAGCAAAAAAACAACAACATCTGTTTCAACAAATATCAAGTTGCTGCATCGAAGCAGTCGGACACGTCAGCTGATCCAAACTCCACATGATTCCATCTATTGGACCGACTAACCTGAGGATGCAGAAGAAAACAATGTAGAGACCCCCATTGGCGGTGAGGAAGGTGGTGGACCAGAGAATCTCAGGGATGAGTCTTTTTAAATAATAATCCTTCTTCCTTCTCCTCAGCACTGCTGCAATCTGCAGTTCAGTGACAATGACAGATGCAACTGTTCACACTCCAATAGCGCAATCAATCAATCAATCAATCAATCAATGTGCAATGGAAGATCTGGACGTGTGTTCTGACGTTATCAAAAAGGTGCAAGCTTGTAACAATTTACGCATTTTATGTTTCCTGGATCACGAATATGTGGTCAAGCGTTTGTTTAGAAAGGTAAACAGACGATGTTTACAGTTTGCTGCTAACCAACCAATGTGATCAATGTAGCTTTTGCGCCGACTTGTGGCTTGTAACGCGATGAATGTGAGGTTTAGGCCTTTCAGCAGAGCTTACACACGTCCGTCAACTCGACCTTAGCCCTTCGGTGGAAGATGGCTAATGTTTACAAGGATTCTCAGAACTCGGTAGGCTAACTTAGCTAACTTTAGCCTCTGTGTGTGGAGGTACATGATGTGAGTTGACGTACCAGATAAAGAGGGACGTATATTTTGAAAGAAACCTCCAGAGCACTTCTGGAAACGTCCAGAGCGGACTGCAAACACGACGGGTTCCAGGTGTGGCCGATCTCGTAGCAGTTGTGGGGTATTTTACTGAGCACAGCCATGTCTGAACACCATGGACTGTACTCTGACTGACAACCCGAAGCAGGAACGCAGCGCCGCGCCGACGTGCGCGTCCCCCGACGCAGCAGACGTCACCGCGCACCGCGGACGTGCACGTGCACGGTCTGCAAGAAACGTACGTGACAAGCCCCGCCCCTCCCTCCACACAAAGATGGTATAATGATTAATAGATTTTTTTATGACTCTATTATCGTTGTTAATCAACCTTTTCTTTAAAAACAAATTCTACCGGAGACATTTTGAATAGTGAAACAGTTATTAATAAAGTCATCAGTCATTCATTCCTTTCCGTGATGCCTTATTCTTTATTAATAACACTAAATAAATATATGTAGAAACATGTAGCCAACTGTAGCAAACCGAGAAACAATCAGTTTCAGTTATTAAAAGGTGTAACTCTTGTTTTCTCATCCTCAATATGCCAATAACCTAATTAAGTGACTTATTTCCGAGTTAAAAATATTATTTTACCCTCAAATTTCAGCCTTGAAAAGGCGGCTATTCTTACTTTTAAAAATGTGTTTATGTTATGTTTTATGGAAAACTGGAGGGCAATTTGGGCGCCCCGTGGTGCATGAGTTTGCGTTTCAGCCTAATTGGATCAATTACATTGATTTCCCAGTGGGCGATTATGCTACATGTAATCATAATTAAAGCGAGAGCTCGGAGCTGTTATTATCCGTGCACGCGTCTGACACCGCGGGAGGCGCTCACAACTGCTGAATGGTCTGACTGTGTTTTGAGTTTCATAAGTTCTGCGCGCATTCCGTTTACGCACTCCAGCTCAGCCGCCGCGCTTCCCCACTTGTGGTACTCGGAGCAGAACCGGCTGGACACCCTCCGGGACCGGTCTTCTTCACTATGGAGCGGAGTTTGAGGCTGTTGGCGAGTTGTTTACTTTGCGTTCTCTGCTCCGGTGCGGGGGAGACGCGCGGCCGTGAGAGAGTTTACTACATCGGGATCATCGAGGGCACGTGGAATTATGCGCCCAGTGGTAAAAATCTCCTCAATGGAAAAGATATCGCAAATGACGAGTGAGTCTGAATCTTATATTTTTCCAAGGTGCTATCAAGTGAAGCCATGTCGGTAACGTACAGTTTAGGGTCCAAATTCTATGTCATCATGCGAGGGTGTGAGCGTCTAGACCTCTGAATACGGCTGTTTACACGCGGCAGTAGGAATCAGCTGAATAACCCGCTGGATGACGCGAGGCTTTCTCCTGCATCACAGTACCGGGCTACAGTTATTTCAGTATATGCGATGCGAGAATATACATTAATTCCTGTGGTATCGGCCATGATTTGAAGTTTAGGTCATTTTTCATCCGCAATTGTGGAATTTCCTGGCTTTGTCAGACAGATTACGCAACATGCAAGAGCCACTTCAGTACAGTAGAGGTCAAGAGATGCCTTTGGCTGTGCTCAAACCAAGACATGTCAGCAATTTTAATGAGAATTCACAGATAGAATCTGATTATTTTAGGAAAAGAAATCCCAGTGGACCTTTTGATTCATGCCCGTCTATGTGGCTGAAATGAAGCCATGCAATTCTGCGTCAGTCACGTTCAGTTTAGGGTGGAAAGTTTATGATGGGACCAGTGTTGGGACCAGTGGGACCAGTGTTGGGACCAGTGGGACCAGTGTTAGGACCAGTGGTGGGACCAGTGTTGGCCGCGCCTCCAACAGCAGGTTTACCCTCCCGGTGAACCATGCCCTCTAATTGTTTGATAGCTGCGGAAATGTGCCATTTATTCAGCGTTGATTACATCTCCAGTTAAATGAGCTCAGCAGATAAATGAGCACAGCGCAGCGTCATCATTGCTGGGCCACGGCTCTCACTCACTGTTGACATCATTAGTATTACTGGATGTCTTTTTGTAATGTCCTTCTTCCCACTCTGATCCCAGGCACGCATCCACCTTCCTTGAATCAGGACCACAACGCATCGGCCGGGTCTACAAGAAGGCCATGTTCCGTCAGTACACGGACAGGAAGTACAGCCAGCAGATCCCAGGCCCTGCCTGGTTGGGCTTCCTGGGGCCCGTCCTTCGAGCGGAGGTTGGTGATGTCATCTTGGTCCACCTGAAGAACTTTGCCTCCAGGAACTACTCCATACATCCGCATGGGGTCTTCTATGAGAAAGACGCAGAGGGTAAGAAGTTACAAAATGGAAACTGCACACAGATTTAGCCAAATATCTGTGAGAAAGCTCCCGCATTGTCTCCCTGGGGGGGAGGGGTGCATATTATGGAAGGGCAGGACACTAAGGGGACATTGTCGTAACATGTACCTCTAGTGATAAGATCACCCGGTGTGTTTACAGCTCCATCCCTCACTTTTTCTCACGATCCATTTCCTGATTCAAAACTGTGGGTTTTCGTTGTTTTTCACGTCTTTGTTGCTTGGGTGCAGTCTTACGTGGTGGCGGGATGTGTTCAACCACACAACCAGTGATTTTACTGGTTTTTTGTTGTGCAACGAGACCCCACCCCCCAACCTTTGTGAAACGTCCTTCCTTAAAAAGTTCTCGACAGTTACTAAAACTGAAACTAAACCTCATTCACCGAGTTTTGTTCATTTCAGATAATATGACTCTGGTTGGATACGTGTGCTTTATATTGTGTCATAACTGCACAACGAAATGAAACATGACTTTCTATAAGTTCTACTTGCTGAAGAGCTCTGCAATAGGATGATCCCACTGGGTGTCTGTCTACCAGGGGCACTCTACCCGGATGGAACGTCAAAGGCGATGAAGATGGATGACGCTGTTCCTCCAGGAGGCAGCTACACCTACCGCTGGGAGGTCAGACCAGAGTTTGCCCCCACAGATGACGATGCAAACTGCCTGACCTGGGTCTACCATTCTCACGTGGACGCCCCCAGAGACATCGCCTCGGGACTTATTGGGGCTCTGCTGACCTGTAAAAAAGGTACAAAGACTTCATTCTGTTTTGTCTCGGTGCTGTCGACCTGGCACAGATGAAGACGACGGGGCCGCTCTGCACCTTCCGATTGTTGTGTTCTCAGGAATCTTGACCGAGGCTGCCCACTCCGCCCAGGGTTCGGCAGAGTCGGTCCGAAACGACGTCGACCAGGACGTCTTCCTGATGTTCAACGTGGTGGATGAAAATCTGAGTTGGTACCTGCAGGACAACATTCGGAGCTGCTGCGATCCGGCGGGAGTCGACCTGGAAGATGCAGACTTTATGGAATCAAACAAGATGCATGGTGAAAAATGAGAGGAATTTGATTTTGTGCTAAATGAACCATCAAACATCACAATCTTAGATTTCCAAGGTGTTTCAGCATCATTGATCCCACGGTGTGCGTCTGTTCTCTCCCCGACAGCTATTAATGGTTACATGTTTGGAAATCTGCCCAGAATCACATTATGCCAGGGCCGAGCGGTGGCCTGGCATTTGTTCGGCATGGGTAATGAGGTGGACATTCATTCCGCATTTTTCCATGGCAACACGCTGCTGGACCGGGGCCATCGCACCGACGTCCTCAGCCTGTTCCCCGCCACCTTCGCTACCGCTGAGATGGTCCCCAAGGCTCGAGGGAAGTGGCTGCTGACCTGCCAGGTTAATGACCATTTTCAGGGTAGGGCGCTTGACCTTTGAGACGCAGAATTGCTGACGTGTTCGGATGCTTTTTCCACCACTAAACAGCTGTTACCCGACACAGCGATTGTAGTAGGCACAAGTTTGTCATGTCACATTTTAGAATCGTCTCCTCAAACAGGAAAAGCACAGCGCAGACCGGCTGACATATGACCCTTGGTGTCTGTCTCTGTTGGTGCCTTCTAGCTGGAATGCAGGCCTTTTATGAGGTAAAGTCATGTAACGGCGTCAGCGGCACCACACTGACAGACGGTGTGGTGAGGAATTACTACATGGCAGTGGAGAAAGTGCTGTGGGACTATGCCCCGTCTGGACAGGACCTAATTAATAACATAAATCTCACCGAGGCCGACAGGTGGGCAAAGTTTTCATGAGCTCCACAGTTATATCCTACTGGATAAACACTGTAAAAGTTAATCATTTATTCTGATGTCATTCCTAATTTTTGCTGCTGTGATGAGTATAAAATCACAAGATATACCAGTAAAGAACATTGCTTAACATTGCCTGAAGGCCACTGCCTAGAATTTGGCTTGAGTTTTGTGGGGGACCAAGCAGTGTTGATTCAGATCCAGGCAACATAGCAAAGCTTCTTATCTGTGAATCTTCTGGATTTGGAAGCAACATTCTGAGACAAAACACTGGAGTTTCAATATTATTCAGAATATCTGGGACCGTTTGTCTTGGTTTGTAGAGATGTTCATATCAATCACAGCCAACCCAGCATCAGTGTCCATCAGTGTCCTTTCACACCCTTTTTCAGCGCTTCTGGGACGTTCTTTGGTAGAGATGGCAACAGGATCGGAGGTCAATACCTTAAAGTAATGTACAAAGAGTACACAGATAGTTCCTTCACCACCACGAAACCACAAACGCCAGAATCTCAACATTTGGCACTCTTCGGTATGGCCTGGAACCTGGTTCCGTTCTTACTTTTTGGACTTTGTGTACTCCATTTGTTATAGTGAGCCTTTCAACATCCGCCATCATTCTCAATTTGTCCAGGTCCAGTTTTAAGAGCAGAGGAAGGAGATACAATCAAAGTAACACTGATGAACAAAGCTGACAGAAGCTACAGCATCCAGCCTCACGGCCTCTTCTACGAAAGCCTCAACGAAGACGGTAAAGAAACAGCCTCACGTCATCACTTTGTGTTAGTCTGACACTGTCACTCAGCCCTTGTGCTGTTTACTGTTCTCTGTGGAACGCTGTAGAGGTCTCCAGCCAAGGCTCTGACATCGGTCCAGGGAAGACCTTCACCTACACCTGGCAGGTGAAGGACGGCCCCTCTCCCTCGGATCCCTCCTGCATCCCCTACCTTTACTTCTCCGCCACAGATCCAGTCGCCGATACCAACTCTGGGCTGATGGGACCGTTGCTCGTGTGCAAGAAAGGATCTCTGGCTGAGAGCGGATTGCAGGTGCTGTTGCTAAGTGTCACCTGTGGGATTTCCCAACAGCGTCACAGGGTTGTTGGAGCACACAAATGTCGATGTTTAAGCATGATGACACCGTTTCACTGCGATGCTGAAACTGTCTGCGTGGGTTTCACAGAAAGGCGTCGATAAGGAATTCTTCCTTCTGTTTTCTGTCATGGATGAAAACTTGAGCCAGTATTTGAGGGACAACATTGACATGTTCGCTCCAAGTACAACGGATCCTTTAGATGAGGACTTCATGGAGAGCAACATGATGCACGGTATGCTCGCGAATATCTTCCTCTCCGTGACCTGTCACACTTCTCACTTCTGTTGCCGTGTTTTCTGGACTACAGCCATAAATGGGCGCATGTACGGTAACCTGGCCGGCCTGGAGATGTGTGCTGGAGACAAAGTAACGTGGTACACCTTCGGACTTGGCACGGAGGTGGACATCCACGGGGTGTATTTCGAGGGGAATACCTTCAAGAAGCAGAGCACGACGCGAGACACTCTCAACCTGTTCCCCCATACCACCACAGCGGTCTCCATGCAGCCAGATGAACCCGGTTGGTCAGATTGCATCACGTATGCACGGGCAGAAACCCCGACAACCCCTCCCGTTTCATTCTGTGCCATCAAGGATGATGAAATGCCAGGATTGCGTTGATTTTACTGTGTCCTCACAGGTGTGTACGAGGTGAACTGCAGAGTAACGGACCATTACTCCGCTGGCATGAGGCAGCAGTACAGGGTGAACCTCTGTCCCCAGAGGGAGTTCAAGCACGCACGCACGCCTCCCACCAAGGTCGTGCAGTATTTTATCAGTGCTGAAGAAATCGAGTGGGACTTCTCACCTCAGAGGGACTGGGAGCTGGAGCTGTACCACACCACCGAAGAAGACAGGTGAGAGTAACGGGAGTGGATTCCATAGCCTGGCCCGATTTGCGGTTGCAGCCGTTTGATGATGGATTTTCATGGGTGTCGGTCTTCCAGCCCTGGCAACACATTTTTGGGGAGAGGAAAAAAACAGGATCGGCTCACGCTACAAGAAGGTGGTGTATCGAGAATACACCGACGACTCCTTCACCATGCAGAAGGATCACCAGCAACACTTGGGAATTCTGGGTGTGGTTAGACTTTCATTTTGTTTGTTTGTTTGTTTTTTTTACTGAGAGTCGAGCTGATGTATTTGTCTTTCCTGCCACAGGTCCCATCATCAGAGCAGAGGTGGGGGAGCAGATCGTGATCACGTTTAAAAACAAAGCCAGCAGGCCGTACTCCATCACCGCGCACGGAGTGAAGGCCAGCGGCGCGCACGTTCCCAACAGACCTGGTGAGACAATGGAAGCTGCTGGCAGGTTGTTCTAGTCCGGGGGCCTCGACAATGACGCTTCAGTTCCCTTCTCTTTAGGCAAGATAATAGAGTTGACATGGGATATTCCAGAAAGTTCTGGTCCAGGGGTCTCGGATCCGAACTGCATCTCTTACGCGTACTACTCCAACGTTGACTTTATCCAGGTGCGTATTCTGTGTGTAGTTTCAAGTCCTGCTCACAAAGTTGGCAGAGCTCCCCATCATTTTGCACGTTTCCAGGACCTGTACAGCGGTCTCTTGGGGCCTCTGGTCATTTGCAGGCCAGGCACTCTGCGAGGGGAGGGCTCCGACAGACAGAGGGCGGATGTGGAAAAGGAGTTTGCTCTGCTCTTCATGGTGCACGATGAGAACCAGTCCTGGTACTTGGAAGACAACATTAGAAAATACCTCAACGCTACCCAGGAGTCTGCGACGTTCGATCAAGGTTTCCACGAGAGTAACATGATGCACGGTAAGACGACGCAGTGAGACAGTGAACATGATTCAACATTCAAGACTGAACACAAGCTGAAACATATAAAACACAGACACGCAGTTCAGCTAACATCAGCAGACCGTCGCTGTTTGAAATCTGCAATTATCATATTTCAAGTGGCACAATATGAGTCCAAATGTGGTTATGTAGCCTAGATATGCATCAAGGAAAAATAAAGAATTCAGTTTGTTTCCTGAAATGTGAATTTTTCTGTTAAAAGGGATCAATGGTCGGCTGTATGCGAACCTCCAGGGACTGGAGATGACTCAGGGACACAAAGTGGACTGGTATCTACTGGGAATGGGCAACGAAGTGGACATGCACACTGTTCACTTCCACGCTGAGACATTTACCTACAAGGTAACGTTCGCTGCCCAAACCTGCTCATTTTGGTGGTTTCTGGCCTGTTTTCACTTCCGCCCCTCGGTAATTATTTCCCATTCGATGTTTCCTTTTCTTCACTGTGCACGGCAGACGGACAGCGTGCACCGCGCAGACGTTTTTGACCTTTTCCCTGGGACTTTCCAGACTGTCGAAATGGTTGCGGGGAATCCAGGAACCTGGCTACTCCACTGTCATGTGACCGACCACATCCACAGCGGCATGGAGACAACGTTCACTATCAAAGGTTTGCCCTGATCCTTGTCCTTCAGCACACCAAATTACCCCAACAGCACAGCTCCAAGGGTCATGGAGGCACTCAGACCCTTACGACGTGATAAGTTTGAGGTTCCTGTTAGCCAATTACAGACCCGGTCATTTGCATTTTCCCGTAAATGCGTGATTTAATGATATGGATTCTTTTTAAATGTATGGGCAACCACAGTGCTGATGGGATAATATCATAGGTTATATCAAAGACTAGAATCACTTTGTGAATAAAATAAAAAGAATAGATTAAAATCTTAAAAGTTAGCGGATTGGTGCTCTGGTGCTTTAGGAGCCTTCCAGGTTTCATTTGATTTTCATATAATATGAATTTCTCCTCTCTGTTTCAAAAGTAGGACACTTGTGTGGGCTTTATCGTGCACTTACGTAATGGATATGGAATGTTTTTCTCAATGTTATCAGCCTTCTCTTCGGCACTATTGACATTTTGAAGCTAATCCTCTCACTGTGTGTGAAGCTTCCATAAAGTTTACAGCAAAGTCCCATTCGTGCCTGCTGGCTCCTTAATTTAGCAAGCACATATATCACGTTGGCATCTTGTTTACAATCCCAGCATCATTTTTGATCATGTTGTCCAAACGCTCTTCCTCTTTGTAACTTCCTTCTCAGGCGCAGCACAGGGAACTGGAAGCTCCTTAGATACGTCACTGCTCCTGCTGGTATTTGCTCTCATTTCTGCTCTGCACTGATAAAGAGAGTCCATCGTCGCTGATGTGTGTTGCCACATCCTTTCGGTAGTTTTTTTTTTTTTTTAAACAATCCAAGGGAAAAAATCACTGTTGTAACCAAAAGTATGCACACACGTTGAACCTAGAATGTAAAATGATGTGTTTCTTTTAAAGTGTTTTTCAAAGCTCTGTTTGAACAAATCTTTTTATTTTCATGTAAAAATGTGCAATAAAGACATTTTGAAACCCCTATTTTAAAAAGCGAGCATCCATTGCCGCATTTATCTCTCCTGAAAGGGTCATGTTGGTTCAGTTCCTTTGTTAAGTGCACAGGATTTCCCCTTGGCTGCAACAGTTTACAGACTAATATACAAACCACCTCTATTCTTCACCAGATGTTTTAAATAACTACATTTCACATTAAACAAGGAGATCATCTTGGTTTGAAGAAGCCCACCTCATGCCTGATTTCTGCAGATAAGACTCATCATTGATTTCAGGAGGAAAACAGCAGTCAGTCAACAGTCACTCAGGGTTACCACAGACACTGAAGAAACGGGCCGTGATCAATGGAGGGATGACTCTCCCCGTACAGCGTTTAAACAGCAAGCAGCTCAATAAAATGATTTTGGAGGTCATTTATTCAAACAAGAGTCACATTTTAGGACCGTAGGCCTCATTTCCAAGTGTGGCATGGTTTAATTAGCACGTTTCAGCTGCAATTTTCTCTCTTTAAAAGTATTATTTTTATGGGGGAATTCCATGCTGTGCTGCTGTTTTTTCACTTTTCACTTTTAGTGGTAAATAACGTTGCTCTTTAAGGATCAGTTCTAAAGTGTCACGTGTATTATACACCGCAAGGTGGCGTCAACTTGCATTTAAAAACGTTTCTATTGGCATCCAAATAAAACCATCAAAACCATCATTTATTTGTACATCAAAACGACGTGATTGATTAATCTGGAGTCTATTTGCACTCTTCCCAGCTATTGTCCGTTTAACCTGTGATGGGTCCACTGATCACAGTTAACAGCGCAAAATTAACATAGTGTTTGTTGTCAGTGGGGCCCCTGTTGTCCTGTGGGTGACTGATTTCCGTGGTGATTACTCCCATTGTTGTAGATAAACACCTAAAGAAGCCTTAGAGAAATGGAAGGACGGTATTAGTCTGTATGCAGACCTCATCAGCCCGAGGAACATTGTTTACTGGTGTTTATTCAAAACAACAAATAATTACATTGTTCTTTTTTTCCCTCCAACCTCATTGACGATCGCTGTTTTCTAACGGAGTAAGCAAGCACAAACAAGTCCATAGTATCTTCCAGGAAACAGGCCATGGTGCACATCTGCAGCAGGTCACACAACAGCAGCACCTCCTTGATCAATAGCTTTCATCGAACCAGACAAAACACATCCTTATCTGAATGAGTCCTTCCACGGGATTCCGTTGAGTTTGTTGAGTTTTCCCCCTCCTTTAATGGGATCATTCAGCGTTTAGTCTAATAAAACATGTGTTCTTTTTAAAAATAAAATAAAATGAAATGAAACAATGGAAAATGCACTGATTTAGAGGCCTAGTTATCAAGAACATATACTTTCACGTGTCTCTCCTGCGCAGACGCCAGTGGTCGATAGGGGGCGCCACGGGAGGGCTGCGTATATAAACCCGGCTCTTCAATGATAACTGGTCACTCAAGTGGCGCACAGGTGAGGTCGGAGCCGGAGGGTGCTGGTTGCAGACAGAGAGGTGAGAATCTTCACACATTAACGTGGCAACTCGTGCGTTTATTTGATGTTTGCATTGAGATTCAAAAAGTTGCTGAATATGAGTTCATTTGAAAGCACTGTACAACGGAACTCTGCAGAAACTTTTATTTTCCAGAACTAAACAGAATGTAGGTGCATGTGACTGTGATAGAGAGAGACACGGAGAGGGTGAGAGACACAGAGAGAGAGAGAGAGAGAGAGCTTCTGCTGATCTGTTTACTGTTTGTCTGCCATCGCCTTTATGTTTCGGTCGAGCCACACAGCAATTACTGAGAGGCAGTCGCGCTCGGTTGGGCTTGAGGGGACATTTAAAGGGTCGTGCACAACAGAAGGTGCAGACAGACAGAGAGACGGGAAGAGAAGGGAATAAAAGAGCCCCATTTTTACCCGGCTCAGACCAGTTCTGCAGCAGAGCATCAGCAGCAGAGCAGCAGCTGTGAGGGCCACCGTGGAGACGTTCCTTAGATGAAGCCATGTAGGAGCTTTGTCCCGGCAGCAGAGTGAAGGAATCCTCTAAATGCACAGGCGGGAGAGTTAATCATTTGCCATCCTGTTGCTGTCAGGTTGGTTCAGCTCTGTACAACGCATACAATCACTGCTTATCGGAAAGCTAATCAGGACGTTTATATTTATAGAGGGGTGAATATTTCATCAGTGGGTTTCTTTTCAGTTTATTTTGACACTTTTACACTTGCACTGCTGTGTGAACTTTCTGATCCTCGAGTGACCTCCTCATGAAACTACATTAAAACCTTTTCTTCTTCTTTTCTCTTTACAGATAAGTGATCGTTCAGCCTGAGCCTCGGGGAGGATCTCTCTCTCTCTCTCTCTCGCTCGCTCGCTCGTGTGTGTTTTGGTGATCTCTCTTGCTCGGCTCAGCACTCCTCTTCCTCTTCCTACCACCGACCATGCCTCCGACCCTGGCCTCCGCGTTCAGCAGGCGCTGGTGGATGGCGGTGACCGCCATCATCGAGAACCTGCTGTTCTCCGCCGTGCTGCTGGGATGGGGGTCGCTCCTCATCATGCTCAAGTCCGAGGGCTTCTACTCCTACCTTTGCAACGAAGAAGGTGAGTCACAGCACAGAGGCGATCTTTTCCTCTCGATTGATGTGACTTTTCTTTGATGTGGTAAGTTTTCCACATCAAGGCGGTCGTTTGTGTTAAGAGGTCGCGAGATGAATTCTGCTCAGTTACCAGTTGGTCACCGTCCAGTCTTCAGGAGTAAAATACCTAAGACTCCTCTATTTCCTCCCTTTGGACCCAAACCTTGGGCCAGGTGCTTTGTGTTGGGACGCACAAAGGAATCAGTCAGGTCAAATGAAGGAGCAGTAAGTGAGAACCATCAGAGTGGAACTGGACCAGCTCCAGCACTGAGTCAGCTGACACTTGTGTCACGGCTTCTTATTGCTTCAGCTGAACTCCTCGTTAGAGTTTCCTCCCCCCCCGCCTCATCAGCAGCTTCACACAGTTTACGCAATAAATTTACATGGCTGGTGATTAACGGGAGGCCTGAACGACTGTTGCGCAACAGAAACAGTTGAGGCGTCAGAACGAGACCAGGGTCGGCGGAGAAACAGTTCTGCAGCACCAAATTCTGGGGGAAAATAGTCACATTTGTCCTCTGTCCATCAGTGCGGATTACGTAAGATGATTTGAGGAAACGCTCAGCACGCGTGGGAGAAGCCCTCGCCGACCACACCGCCAACAGCAGGCCGGAGACTTCCTACAGCTCAGAGATGTCTTATTAACCCCCGATGATAGGAGAGAGAAGGGAATACCAGTTTTAGGCATGTGACAGCGGAACAAAATGATCCGCCACTTATTGCGCTTAATATGGAGGCTGAAAGTCCACTGATAGAGAACAGAGAGGAAGATACTGATAGAAAAGTGATGAGCATCAAATACCAGGTCGTAAAAACAAGCTCAAGATAATATTTGATTAAGTCAGCAGGCCAGAGACGTTTCATTTATTAATAATAATTAATAACAGCAGCTGTGCTCTTCCTCAAGACCGCTCAGCCCAGAGAGGCGTGAAAACCTGAAGAAGTTTCTCCTTCGTTTCTAGGGAAATGTCAGGAATACTGGGAAGACACGTGGGTTTACGATTGTTCTTATCTAATCTGCGTCCTTGTTAGTTCGTCATCATTGCATTGATGAAACAATCTTGTCTTTGGCGTACAGTATCGGGTCCTGCACACGTCAGGCCGTTTCCCTCCGCTGGACTTTGCTCGTCCTTACATTTTCTCAACCGTGCATGTTTTTTGCTAGCCTCAGCTATCGCGCCCATAATCCCCGGCGGGCCCGACATCATCATGAATTCAAAGCAAATGCATCAAGGGCACAGTTTTGGTTTTGGTTTTCACATTTTTTATACACTTCAAACTACAGCTTCCTGTTTTCCAGGCAACATCTCCAGCTACAACGTGTCCCTGCCGCCGCCAGCGGCCACACCCAGCTGGTACGAGGAGTACTACTACGACGCCGCGTTCGGCCCCGGGGACGGCGTGGAGATGAGGCCGTGGCGGCCCGGCCGAAGGGCCCCTGAAGATGAACGGCTGGCTGATTTGCAAAGAGCAGGACGAGATGCTGAACCTGGCGTTTACGGTGGGCTCCTTCCTGCTCTCTGCCATCACCCTGCCGCTGGGAATCATCATGGACAAATACGGGCCGCGCAAGCTCCGACTGCTGGGCAGGTAAGGCCGAGGCCAAGGCCGGCGGTGGGTTCTGGGCTCTGTGAATCAGTGTTCAGCAGAAGCATCTCTTTTCAGCACATGTTTCGGGCTGTCGTGTCTGCTCATCGCGTACGGAGCCTACAAACCAAACGGTGAGGGGGCCACATTCCACTGCTTTTTGGCCGTGAGTCTGATTCTGTGGGAACCCCCCCGAGATAACCTCTGTGTTGTTTGCAGATCTCTCCGTCCTTATCTTCATCGCCCTGACTTTCAATGGCTTTGGTGGCATGTGCATGACCTTCACCTCCCTCACGGTAAGTGTGTGCACTGGTGCGTGCGCGGCCGCGGCCAGATTTCCACGAACTGTCCCGTTATTACGGCCTTGGCTCTCTGCGCGCTCACCCTCTCCACACCCTGCTGTCTGGCCTCGCTCATGCATTGAACTCTGCTCTGCTCCTGTTGACAGCCTGTCTGATCTTTGGATAGCAGGGGCCGTTCCTTCGTGTTGTATCACTATCCAGAGCCTTTATTGTATTTCTTAACAACCGCATGTACAGAAGCCCGCAGACCCGGGACAGCCGTTAATATCGGAAGTTACGCACAGCCTGTGGAAAGAGGCCACGGGTTTAAAGCAAATGTAAATGACAGGAAAACAAACCACCGGCCGTGACGTTGTGTTTGTTTTGTTGAAACAGTCAGAGAGCGGGTTAAATGTACATTCCAGCCATAAGCTGAAGCTGCTGCGCCTTACACATTTATTAGTCATACATATATAGTAGGAACACTTCTCCATTCCCACAAGGACAAAGATGCACGGATACAAGATTCCCTGGATCCCCAAGGTCAGCTCCTCACTATTGAGCGTTACCATGGTGATGCCATCCACTGCTAATGGGGTCTGCAGTAAAAATCCCAATAAAATGCCCCTTTTCTGCACCACTATGGGGAATTATAGTACACGTCTGTGCATCTTCATACATCTCATTTGATGCCACTTTGGGTCTGAATGCCAGCGATGGTAAAGATAGAATTTAGATCTTTGTTTACATTTTCACCAACAGCCTGAAGCCACAACCGCCCCCACATATCAACCTTCCCCTCCATCGTCCCGACAACCTGACTTACTATATATGAAAGGCCCCGTGCGGGGTTAATCATTATCCTCCATGCCATTCCTCAACTCATCAATCGTGACCTTAACTTGGACTACCAGGCGTTCCTTCTCAGCTCGGTGTTGTTGGGTAACAGCCGCAGGTGAATCACCAGGGTCAGTTGCTAGGTCACCTTTTCAGGTGTATCAGGTGCTGCTGCGGCGTTGCTTTATGTTATTGACCCTCTCAGGCGAATTGATCTATGTTTTTCATGCTGCTGTAGGTTTTTCATTAACTGCATTTAATCTACAGATTGGATTTTGTATTAACTAAAATATAGATTATTTGTAATTTAAATGCTGGCAAACTCCACCTAGTGGCCATCCTCCACATCTAACGGGCTCTAGTCTCATAAAAATCGACCTGCGTGAGCAAAGCAGCTTGTTCTAATTAATGCTGTTCTCAGCAGAACAGTCGTACTTTGTTCTATTGTCCTAGTGGAACTTTGTGTTACATTTATGCGAGTGGAATAAAAACATCAAACCCAACAAATTATCCTTTGATTTGGATTCTGACCTCACATGGCCTGAACGAAATGTGGCCAAGAAATGGTTTGAATCAATGTCCCCCCCCCCACACACACACACACACGTGTACAAACGCACAAAGACAGCCCTCATCCTTGGCAGACTTATGTAATTGAATGTGCTTGTTGTTGCTCAGTCTCTGGAAAGCGGAACCCCTCTTGAATTTTAGGATTTGGGATGTTATTCCACCCACCGTCCCCCGTTGGCTTTGGTTCCCCCCACGACTCTCTGCTCTCTTTCTTCAAACTGGAGCAGAGAGAGTAACCTCGGAGGCCCCCTCTCATTGTTTCAGCTGTATAGAATTCATGTACGTCCCTATCAAGTATCGGGCAGCTGTGTGTGTTATGCGTGGTATCGGCGTTCCCCGTCACTTTGTTTTGTGTTACTCTCCCCAATGTTCCCTCTGTCTGCTCGCTAATTGGTTCCCACTATCCACTCTGACCCGTTGTCAGTGTCGGCAGTGTCCTCACGGTGTCCTCATTCTGTCCCCGGCCTCAAGTTTAGAGCGGCTCCACTGCAGCTGAGATCACTACGATCCTGACCCAGGAGGGCCTAACCTTCGCACTCACACACCAGACGGGATCTTCTGTAGCCCTTCACATCAGAGCAACTTTATGGGTTTTCCTTCTACAGGAACCACCCTGGGCTGATTTGGTCATTTGAAACTGTCTCTGTTTGTTGTTAGCTCCCGAACATGTTTGGAGACCTTCGGTCCACCTTCATCGCCCTAATGATCGGCTCTTACGCCTCATCTGCGGTCACCTTCCCCGGTATCAAGGTAACGACTCCGAATCAGGTTTTATTTATTCATTTATCATTGGAAAATAGAAAGAGAGAGAACGGCGAGTTAACGTTAACAAAGAAGCAAATTGTGTCTATTGCAACCTTGAGTTAAAAAAAAAGAGGGACCCTCCAACCTAAGGGAAGAGAAGGAAGGACAGGAACTACAGGAACTGTATTGCGCAATGACGAAGTCAGTTAAAGCTTACATGAGGATTTTCTAAATTGAATTAATGGCTGAAGCTCAACGCGTTAGAATATCTGTCAGAATGCAGAAAATTAAAGTGAGTGTGTGTTTGTGTGTGCAGCCAATGACTATCCTGCAGCTAAAGCTACAAACTTTAGGAGCTTGTTATTTGGTTTCCAGGTGATTTATGACTTTGGGATATCATTCATCTCCATCCTGGTGGTGTGGGCCGCCTGTGCTGGACTGGTCTTCTTGAACTGCTACCTGAACTGGCCTCTAGAACCATTCCCAGGACCGGAGGACATGGATTACACGTAAATACGCAATGATCTTTTTCAGCAAGTCTCCTCCATCGTCTCCATTTTGAAGGCTTAATGCTGACATACTTGTTGCTGCCCTTCCTCTCTCCTCCTCTGCCCCCTCAGCATCAAGATTAAGTTTAGCTGGCTGGGCTTTGACCATAAAATCAGGGAAGCAGTTTTACCACCAGGTGACCACAGTGGGCCGCCGCCTCAGTGTGGGCAGCAGCCTGAAGCAGAACGACCTGGCCGCTAAGGACGGGAACAAGCTCTGTCTGTCCACCACCGACCTGGAGATGGACTGCAACCCCCAAGCTGAGTGTAAGGAGGCAGAGCGCGTCCACTGTTGTCATGACAACGCTTTGGCTCCCTTTAACTCTGTCTGCCTGCCCTCTGCAGCCCAGTCGTTCCTAAAAACCATCACCACCACGACCTTCCTGCTCAGCCTGGTCACCATGAGCATCACGCAGCTTCGCCTCTTGTTCTACATGGGGGCCATGAACAGCGTCCTGGAGTCGCTCACTGACGGAGACCTCAACACAGGTCGGTGCTCCCGCTCTTCTGTCGGTTCTTCGGTAGCAACGGCAGCGTGAAAACTCCGCTGCGCCACATCAGTGCCTCGGGATTTAACTCGGTTCTCATTGAATTTTCAGTGGAGAGAATGGAAGTGGGTAAGGCTGTCATCTTGTCGCAGTAGGACTGAAGCATCAGTCTTTAGCGCTACACGCTACTTTATTTTATTACTTTTGATTTTTATTGCTTTGCTACTCGACCTTGGGAAAGGTGAGCAGAGTCCTAAAAACACCATTAGCTTTAATATAAAACCACCAGATAGCATTTGATTGTAATCATTGACTAACACTGACCCCCCACCAACCTGTTCACATGACAGAGCTCTTTGAGCTGATCTTGTCGGGCTCTAAATCCCTTCAGGATCCGACAGATTAACTCACTGAACAGCTGTTTTCTCCATAGCTGCTGCTGCTTCACTCAGTAGGGTTTTACAGCCAAAGTCATTGAGTAACTTCACGGACGTAGTTGTTAACGCCAGCTATCACACCACCTCCTTGGCGGAGGTAAAAATACGTCTCGTGCCGCCGCCATCGTGTTGTGTTGCTTTCTTTGAGCGCATTTCTAGTTTAATAACATGGATCTCCTCCTGGCAGTGAGTCTCTACTCCTCCATCTTTGGTGTGCTGCAGCTGCTCTGCCTGATGACCACCCCCGTGATTGGTCAGATCATGGACTGGAAGCTGAAGGAGTGTGACGATGCCGAGGAGCAAAAGAAGCTCAGCAGCAAGTGAGTCGACGGGTTTAAGCCCTCAGTCTTTCTCATCCCTGATGTATGAGGACATCAGCTCGCTTCAAGAGCAAGATCTGACCTCTGGTGCCTCATAAATAACTTCCTCTCCTCTCCTCTCCTCTCCCCTCTCTCCTCTCCTCTCCTCTCCTCTCCTCTCCTCTCCTCCTCTCCTCTCCTCTCCTCTCCTCTCCTCTCCTCTCCTCTCCTCTCCTCTCCTCCCCTCTCCTCTCCTCTCCTCTCCTCTCCTCTCCTCCTCTCCTCCCTCCCCCTCCTCTCCTCTCCTCCCCCTCCTGTCCACCAAAGTGGGGAGCAGAAGACAAAGAGGAGAGACAAGAAGACACAAAAGGTCACCAATGCCCTGCGAGCCTTCATCCTGACCAACCTGCTCTTGGTGGGTTTTGGAATCACGTCTCTGATTCCTAATCTGGAGATACAGGTGAGTTTTGGCTCTAAAAGACACAACATGTGTTAAACTGACTTGGGGGGTCAAGTATGGATGTTATTATTAATGCTGATTCCCCTGGATGGGGGGGCAGACCTGCAGTTATCTCACAGTTTTGCAGTATAAACACATTTAAATTGAGGGGATATTTTCTAAACACAACCATGAAACTTCCAGACTGGAACCACTTTAGTCCACTTGGGTCCACATCAGCCTCCCTTGGTTCTCTGAGCTCTTTATTGTCGTTTTATCTGACAGATTTATCCAAACCTGATTGATTTTGATTTCTTAGATCGTGTCCTTCATCCTCCACACTGTGGTGCGAGGATTCATTCACTCCGCGGTCGGTGGCCTCTATGCTGCCGTGTAAGTCTCCCACATCCCTCCATGTTGTCATTGAAGAGACAATAATAACGAAATGACCGCCTCTGCAGATACCCGTCCTCCCAGTTCGGCAGCCTGACAGGCATGCAGTCGCTGGTCAGCGCCGTGTTCGCCCTGCTGCAGCAGCCCTTGTTCCTGGCCATGATGGGACCCCTGGGAGGAGACCCCTTCTGGGTATAAAGACACACTTCCACCCGTTCGGGACGCACGCTTGGAATCACAAATGCTAATTCTGGCGTTTGCCTTTTAGGTCAACATCGGTCTGCTCGCTCTGAGTATGCTGGGCTTCCTGTTGCCCTTCTACCTCATCTACTACAGACGAACACTCCAGAAACAGCAAGAGGAAAGGGAAGAGAACGCTAAGATCTACATCAAAATCAACGGCACCGACATCCCAGAGGCCTACGTGTAGAGAGAAGACGACGAAGACGCCACCCCTAAACACCCGTGTGCCAGCCTCATTTTCATAGACTCCCATTGTTTTTACTAGTTTTATATTTAATGGCGTGCACGCAAACGTGCTGCCATTTCAGATCCTTTGATGCTGCTGTTTACCTCCAGCTGGACTTTCACCCAGAAGGAAGGTGACGAGAAGAACAAAGGAGGAAAAGACTGTGAAAGGAAAGAGGATCTGCCTCTGCACTCCCCCTCAAATCCTCCGAGTTTATCTTTGTTCTCTCCCACCTGATGCCACATCGTCTGTGTTCCGCATCAAAGCCGCGCTGATGCGTCCCTGCGTGAAGAGTAAAGTCCGCTGTGGTGTGGCGCAGATCTCGCCCTGATTGTGAGGAGTTGTCTTTGTTGATAGCGAAAAGTAAGTGCGGACGAATCGACAGGGAGGAGAGAAGAGGCTTAATTCTGATGTTTTGTTGAGCCTTTATTGACCTGGTAATTACCCTAAAGGTACTTTATGTTATAATAAGCTGTCGTACTGGAGGAATGCTTATGTCAAAGGAAGCAAACTAGTCTGTTTTGCTAAAGCAATATATTCACGTTTGTTTTTATAGAGATATTATATATCTATTTTATATCCCCTGTTGTGTAAATTAGGTTTACCACATGTGCCTTTTGGATACGCCTTCAGAGTCAATAACATAAACTTCAGAGTGCCCAGGATGAACTCCTAACTCTGGCACAGTAAAACCTAAGGAAACTACTCGCCGAGAGATTCCATAAATGATCTTATTTCAGTCTATCTACCAGCACTTTAAAGCTTTTAACTCCGACAGACATCAGCTTTTCACAGCACTTCTCTCCCTACGCCTGACTGAACAATTAGTTTTGCTATAATTCTTAGCTCCTCGCGCCTTCATATCTGTATTTATTTCACGTTGCGCTCACGTCAACAACAGACGCTGTGATGCGTTCAGGGTGCCTTGTTGCTTGCAGATCCACTCCTTCGCTCAGACTCATTAGAGAAAGAGGGATATTTGTTGAAGGTTATTAAATAATAAAGATCTTTTAAATGTTTCGTTCATGCTTTATTAGATATTGTCTTGAATATCAATTCAGGTAAAGAATATGCAAACTAATGCGTTTGAAACACACATTTAAATTACATAATAGAATAATAAAAATAAATAAATTTCTGGAAATGTGGAAAGAGAAATTAAATTTATGATTCATTGCGCTGTGTAACCAGCAGAGGTCAGTATTCTGCTAAAGTTAGCTTCACTGCCAAACTGAAAATATACTTAATTGATGTTAAGGTTTCTTCCACAATGTCGTACATTATATGACAAAATAATACCAGAAATCCCAGAGATAACAGAAATCATCTCATAATTAAAATTTCCAAAAAATAGTCTGAAACATCAATTTTTGCTTGTCAGTTAAGATTTAAAACAGATGTTTATTAGTGATAAAACATAAGACAGAAGCAATTTGGGAAACCAAGTGAATTTTGAGGGAATTAAAATCTGTTTTATGATTTCTAGATTTATATGGTGTGCGGGTCTCTGTGGGGGCTGGCAGGATGGGGGGCGGGGGTGAAGGGGGGGGGGGGGGGGGGGTTAGAATTAAAAACTGTCGTATTAATTTTGGATGCAGATAAATACAATCAGGATTATGAGAATGTCCCCCACGTGTGCTAAAAATAACCACACATACACCCTCCTGCAGGGACAGAACTAAGATGATTATCTGTATGTATGTATGTATGTATGTATGTATGTATGTATGTATGTGCCTATTTTGATCCATTGTCTGACATGATTTGACTGAACTGAAAAATCTGTGATTCTCTTATCAATGCTAAACCAGCAGAAAGTTACGTAATCGCCTGATATTACGGTCACAGGTATAGTGAGAGGGGCGTGGACGCGCGTGATAGATAGATAGATAGATAGATAGATAGATAGATAGATAGATAGATAGATAGATAGATAGATAGATAGATAGATAGATAGATAGGTGTAAGCGGATGTTGGCAGACGGATACAGTTGCGCTATAAATACAGCAGCAACAGGCTGTTACGTAATTTCAGACTCACACACGCACGATTATCCCGCAATCTCCCGGACGTGGGGCAGGATTATAGGGCCGCGTGAAGCGTCGCCATCGCGCGTCCACACGTTCATACAGGCGCGGACACGCGGGTCGTCAACGAGCGGGTTGATCGGTCATCAATTATCGGTGACTATCAGGCGCGCGTGGTCGGGTCGGGGGTTACTGGAGGGTGCGGGGGGGGCGATGACGCACGGCTGCTGTGTGCCAGCGGTGGTCCCCGTGTCGAGCCCATCCGTCGTGAATGCCACGTTCTGACGTCACCGTGGCAGCGATGACGCAGAGGATGTGGACCACTGTGAAGAAAACGGGTTCAGCTCAGCCTCCTATTCTCCCCTCCAGCATTTTATCCTAATTTGGCCTCTGTGGGCCACCACTTACAATGTTATGACCGAACTTGCAGTGAAATAGCCAACTCGGCAGCAGAAACTGGGCCCGTGTATTTTGAATAAAAGGTCGTTATCGGGCTGTTACGCTGAACCATCACAGGAGCAACTGACCAGCATGTAGGTAAAACAGTGCTGATACGCAACTCGTATGATCAAAACCTGTCAGGAGTGTTTCTCTTCTGCAAAACAAAAGCCGATTTTTTTATAAAGCCTAATTGGATCTACATTAAGGAGCCAGCCTGTCCTTCCCTGCCCAGCCAGCGCAACCACACGGATCCCATTTCCAGCCCCGACCCACCATTTCTGAGTGTGCTCGGCTCTGCACAGACCTCTTGCGCGCAGCAGCAACGCCGCGCCGCGGCCCCGATCAGGAAGTGAATTTGTAGGAACTAAGCGGAGGTAGGATGACATAGAGGGGGAGAGGTGGAGAGAAGCAAGAGGAGAAAGAAGAGACTCTCGGGAGGATCCATCGAACCTGTTTCGGGACCCGCTTTTTGCTGCTTCCTTCTCGGACACCGCGTCGCACGCACAAAAAAAAAAATGCTCATAAAGGAATTGTAAGTAGCTGTGCGTGTGTGTGTGCGTGAGAGATAGAGAGCGGCAGATGTCCGCGCGTTTATCCGTTTTGCCGTTGCAGCGCTGACATTGAGTGGAGAGCGAGTTTAAATACTGCGGCCAGGAAGGCTGCATATCTGACTCCAGGTCAGTCCGACGGGCGCCCAGACGCCGTCCGCCTCTAGCGCGCAGACAGCCGCATCCGGAGTTGCATCAGCAGCCGGCACTGGCATGGCTGTGCCCTTCACATCCCGCACCAGCCTCCCAGTCAGCCTCCCCGTGGAAAAACCACTCGCTCGGCCGATGGTGCTGGTGTCGATGGATGCTGGTGCTGCCGGATGCTGGTGTCGGCGTCGCGGTGCCGTGGCAGCTTCCGTCCCCGTGAGCCGCCGTGGCCGTGTTATTGATGCGCGGTGAAGGTGAAACC